>NC_034188.2:28304300-28461800 GCF_002021735.2 Oncorhynchus kisutch
CAGCAGCAGTAGTAGTAGTAGTAGTAGTAGTAGTAGTAGTAGTAGTAGTGGCAGTAGCAGTAGCAGCAGCAGCAGCCTCTGTAGTAGTAGCATCAGTAGTAGTAGTATCAGCAGCCGCTGTTGTAGTAGCAGCAGTAGTAGTAGCAGCAGTAGTAGTAGTAGTAGTAGTAGTAGCAGCATTAGCGGTAATAGTAGCAGCAGCAATAGTAGTAGTAGTAGTAGTAGTAGTAGTAGTAATAGTAGTAGTAGTAGTGGCAGTAGTAGCTGCAGTAGTAGTAGTAGTAGTAGTAGCTGCAGTAGCAGTCGCAGTAGTACCATCAGAAGTAGTTGTAGTAGTAGCTGCAGTAGTAGTAGCAGTAGTAGTAGTAGTAGTAGCAGCAGCAGCTGCAGTAGTAGTAGTAGTAGTAGTAGTAGTAGTAGTAGTAACAGTAGCAGCAGTAGTAGCAATAGCAGCAGTAGCAGTAGTAGCAGCAGCAGCCTCTGTCGTAGTAGCATCAGTAGTAGTTGTAGTAGCAGCAGTAGTAGTAGTAGCAGCAGTAGTAGTAGTACTAGCAGCAGTAATAGTAGTAGTAACAGCAGTAGTAGTAGTAGCAGCAGCAGTAGTAGTATACTTTATTATAATCTTGGCTGTTGATTTGAGTTGGTGTTTGCTTATCGGTACCTGTGTGCCCTGTGTAGCAGGTGTTTGGCGTGGATGGGGTTAACTTCAGTGTGCACGTGGAGAACCAGACCCGGGTGAGAGACGCTATGAGCCGGCGGCACCACCGGGTCTACCAGCTCTACAGTCGCACCAGCGGCAAACACGTCCAGGTGCTGGGTAGACGCATCAGTGCCCGCGGAGAGGACGGAGACAAATATGGTAAGACACCACACTCTCATGGAGACTCGCACGTACACACATACACACACACACACAGACATACGCACAGAAACAGACGGACCCACACACGAACAATCCTCAGGTCTTGGCAGGGTGCAGTGGGGGATTGTCTCAGGAGCACAAAGACCTCATCAACTGACTGCTGATTCACCAGAGAGACACAGAGAAAGAGAGAGAGGGTGAAAGAGAAAGAGAGGGAGAGAGGCTTAGCAGGTAGAGTTTGTCAGTGTTAAAAACGAATCTCCTCCATCAATCTATCCATTGATTTCTCATCCTCCCTGTTGTCTCCTCTGGGTTTAAAACAGCAGGCTGCCTCCCCCTCCTCTCCCTCCCTCCCCACTCCTTCCTCCCTTCCCCTTTCTCTCTACGTTTGTAATTATACCTAACCCATTCTTTAACCACAGAGGATCAATGCAGGGAAAAAGCATTAATGCTGGTATTCATATTCCTCTGTGTAGACGAATGGGGTTCATGTTACCAGCTCTCTCATCCACAACCATGCTTTTCACAAACACACCACTTGGAGCCAGCAGTACTGCTGCTCCAGGAGCAGATCTGTTCTTGAAAAATGGTTCTCAAAGAAAAGAAGTCTGTGGTTAATGCCATCAGCCAATGGCAGTAAAGCATTATGGGAGGAAAAACAGAGAAAAGAGGGGAGGGGTGAAGGTGTAAACATGTAGAGGGGGGGAGAGAGGAGGGGTGAAGGTGTAACATGTAGAGGGGGAGAGAGAGGAGGGGAGGGGTGAAGGTGTAAACATGTAGAGGGGGAGAGAGGGGAAGGGAAGGGTGAAGGTATAACATGTAGAGGGGGAGAGAGAGGTGGGGAGGGGTGAAGGTGTAAACATGTAGAGGGGGAGAGAGAGGAGGGGATGGGAGGGGTGAAGGTATAACATGTAGAGGGGGAGAGAGAGGAGGGGAGGGGTGAAAGTATAACATGTAGAGGGGGAGAGAGAGGAGGGGAGGGGTGAAGGTATAACATGTAGAGGGGGGAGAGAGAGGAGGGGAGGGGTGGGGTGAAGGTATAACATGTAGAGGGGGAGAGAGGGGAGGGGAGGGGTGAAGGTATAACATGTAGAGGGGGAGAGAGGGGAGGGGAGGGGTGAAGGTATAACATGTAGAGGGGGAGAGAGGGGAGGGGAGGGGTGAAGGTGTTAACATGTAGAGGGGGAGAGAGAGGAAGCACTTTGTTAGAGGGGGTGAAGAGGGGGTGAAGATATAACATGTAGAGGGGGAGAGAGACGAGGGGAGGGGAGGGGTGAAGGTGTAAACATGTAGAGGGGGAGAGAGAGGAAGCACTTTGTTAGAGGGGGTGAAGAGGGGGTGAAGGTATAACATGTAGAGGGGGAGAGAGAGGAGGGGAGGGGTGAAGGTGTAAACATGTAGAGGGGGAGAGAGAGGAGGGGAGGGGTGAAGGTTGTAAACATGTAGAGGGGGAGAGAGGGGAGGGGAGGGAGGCGTGAAAGTGTAACATGTAGAGGGGGAGAGAGAGGAGGGGAGGGGGGAAGGTGTAAACATGTAGAGGGGGAGAGAGGAGGAGGGGAGGGGTGAAGGTATAACATGTAGAGGAGGAGAGAGAGGAGGGGAGGGGTGAAGGTATAACATGTAGAGGGGGAGAGAGAGGAGGGGAGGGGTGAAGGTGTAACATGTAGAGGGGGAGAGAGAGGAGGGGAGGGGTGAAGGTTATAACATGTAGAGGGGGAGAGAGAGGAGGGGAGGGGTGAAGGTGTAAACATGTAGAGGGGGAGAGAGAGGAGGGGAGGGGTGAAGGTATAACATGTAGAGGGGGAGAGAGAGGAGGGGAGGGGTGAAGGTGTAACATGTAGAGGGGGAGAGAGAGGAGGGGTGAAGGTATAACATGTAGAGGGGGAGAGAGAGGAGGGGAGGGGTGAAGGTATAACATGTAGAGGGGGAGAGAGAGGAGGGGAGGGGTGAAGGTGTAAACATGTAGAGGGGGAGAGAGAGGAGGGGAGGGGTGAAGGTATAACATGTAGAGGGGGAGAGAGAGGAGGGGAGGGGTGAAGGTGTGACATGTAGAGGGGGAGAGAGAGGAGGGGAGGGGTGAAGGTATAAACATGTAGAGGGGGAGAGAGGAACAGGGAGAAAGAAGAGTATTGATTTCTTGTGACCCCTTTGTTGACTAAGGTCATGTAGGAACCATTTTAGGGATTTATTTTTTTAAACAGGCACACGCACTCTCTAAAGCCATGGAGTCAGGACAGTGTTATTACAAGAGAGAAGGACTATATTACACCGAATCAGCTTCACAATGGGATGATGAACACATAACACACACTTACACCGAACCACACACCACACCACACCACACACCACACCACACCACACAACACACCACACACTCACACCCCACCATCCTCACACCACACACCACATACTAACACCATACCACACACTCACACCACACCATCACACACTCACACCATACCACACACTCACACCACACCACACACTCACACCACACCCCACACCACACACTTACACTCACACCACCCTCACACCACACACTAACACCATACCACACACTCACACCATACCACACACTCACACCACACACTCACACCACACCACACACTCACACCACACCACACATTCACACCACACCACACACTTACACTACACCACACACTCACACTTACACTCACACCACACCACACCACAAACTCACACCACATCACACCACAACCTCACACCACACCACAACCTCACACCTAGCTCTGTGTCGGGCTGTACTTACGTCTGCTTGGATGTTTTTTTACAAGCCCGATTTGTGGTGACCAGTCTCTTGTAAACAGGCTTATCTGACAACCAACCATCTGCTCACCCAAATGTATGTCTATCGCTCTTTCTGTTCTCACTTTGATATTTGTCTGTCATTTATCTGTTAGTTTAATGTAGGCTATATCTGTTGCTCTGACTGTCTGCCTGTCAGTCAGACAGTGGCTCTAACATCTGCCTGCCCCTCTGTCTGTGCTCCTCTGTCTGTCTCTGTCCCTCTCTCTATCTGTCTGTGGCTCTAACGTCTGTCTGTCTCTCTGTCTGTCCCTTCACAAGCCCAGCTTGTAGTGGAGGCTGACACCTTTGGTAGCCAGGTGAGAATCCGCGGCAAAGAGACCAACTTCTACCTGTGCATGAACCGCCGTGGCAAGCTGGTGGGAAAGGTGAGACCTATTCTAGTCTCTCATGTTCTCAAACAATTACAGCATCAATTACAGTTTTATGGCATAAATCACAACAACATTCTGAAAAAGTACTGTTTTGAAGCATTCCTGAGCCTTCCTTTTAGTTTAGATTGAATAAATTCCACGGATTGCTGACCTGCTTCTCTTTTCTCCTCCTGTGTGTGTGTGTGTGTGTGTGTGGTCGTTTCTCTGTTCTCTCAGAAGGCCAGTAATAAAAGTGAAGACTGCGTGTTTGTAGAAAAGGTTCTGGAGAACCACTACACCGCACTAATGTCGGCGCGATACGCCGGCTGGTACGTGGGCTTCACCAAGCGGGGGCGCCCTCGCCGCGGCCCCCACACGCTGCCCAACCAGCAGGACGTCCACTTTATGAAGCGCTTCCCACCAGGGGAGTACCCCGAAACCACGCCCTTCCGCTTCACAACAGTCAACAAGAGGAGTAAGAGGGTCCGTGCCCCCGGGACCCGCTAGCAGCTGACGCTAACGGCTACCATCCATCTACTGCCCATTGCCGCCTGTACCTGCTTATCCACTAACCGCTAATGGGATAACATTGACCCTTCCTCTGGCCTTTAATACATGATAAGTGGCTAATTAGCGCCATTGGACCCGGCTAACATCAACTGCACCTGTTTCTGAAGCTAATAGATAATGGACCAGTGCTACACAAACACTCCTTACCACCTGACCCCACCTACTGGGACAACATGTACTCTCCTCCAGACCCTGGCTGGTAGGCCTACTAACTGGGCTAGTAGCACAGTACACCCCCTAACTTGACACTTGTCCCTACTACCTGTCACTGCCCCAGGGTTCACTATTTCTGTCAATTGACTGAAGGCCACTAATAATAACTTAATTGTATAGCGCTTTTCAACACAAGTAACAAAGTGCTTCACATCATAAAATAATCAAATGAAAGTACTAACAAAATAGAACAAGCCTATAGCCCTGCTACTAGCCCGTCGACCTGGCCCACTCCCCTGCAAGGCCCAGAAGCTATGACAAGGCCCCTGAAAGGTAGCTAAACTGACGCCCAGGCTTTCCACCTTATGTAGGCCTCGTTTCCCTCCAACCCCCAAGCTTGAACAGAACGGTGCTATTGCACTGTACCTTAGCAGTGGCCTGTTAAGCTCTGCTTTAGAACAAACATACAAAAACTGGTCACTTGGCTGGTTTAGCACGCATCTCTGCGTTAAGGTAAACGTGATTGCTCTGATAAAACAAGAATGACTTCAGTGTGTTTAAACTCCTTAAAATTACTTTGAAGGTTAAAATGTAGCTAAGCTAGCGACACTGCAATAGCCCCAACCTTTCTCCCAGGCTTGGACCAGAGCAGCTATCCAACACTGTCCAGGACTGGATGATCGCCAATGATGGAGCGAAAGACAACGAGACGAGAGACAGACAGAAGGACAGACTGACAGAGAGGGGGACAGACTGGGGAACAGACTGGAGGTCTATGGGACAGTGGCACCATGAGAGAAATGGTGGAGCAACAGGTGGACAAACGGGAAACAGGAAGAGGAACACAGGAAGTCAGTGAAGCGGAGGATAAAGCCACAGAACAGGCCAGAATGGCACCGTGGTGGAATGGATGGACTGCTTTGGATGCACTTCTCTCTGCCTCACTCCCCTGGCGAGGAGAATCTGTGTGAATGAATGTATGTACATTGTGTGAGTGTATGTGTCAGTGTAAGGGCACCAAAGACCATTTGTGAAGCTGTTTGGGGGGAATCTGCCCTGTATAACCTCCCCCAACGACTCACTAAAGGGACTGAAGCTTTAAGAACCAGAATGTACAAACCAAGCTGCACCCAAAATAAACAAACTCTAATGACCACCAAAGACAACTGGAGACCAGCGACACATCAACTCCCCAAGTCCCACCCCCAGGACAGAATTCCCTCTTCTTATAGGACCAGAGGGTGATGACGGGTGCATGGGGGGGAGGGTGCCTTCTCTTCATATTAGCGTTGCTATAGAAACGACCCAGGGGATGACGCTCCTGTGCAATACCATGGATACAGAATGCTGCTACCAGGACATTCACTAAAGCACCAAAGTCTCATACACAAAATATTAAAGGGAACAATTTATGAAAAGTTATATATATAAAGATGACAAAAAAAACGAAATAAGCAACCTTACTATGATTGTCACTATAATTGTTATTATAAAATGATTTAATGTATTTATTTCAGCTGTTTGCTGAAGTCTTTCTAAAGTCAGTAAAGGTCACAGAAGCCTGTCTCCTGTGTCGTAGACCCTCTATACACAGGTTAACAACCCTTCAACATCATCCTCTTCATAGAACATACAGCTTCCACGAGAGAGCGACTGCTGCCGATTCTTTTCCATGACAGGTCACAGTCCTTCATCTCCTTTTCCACAGTTCTTCCCCAGGTTTCCGTTGGGCTGCTAGGCTTCCTTTCTTGGAAATTGTGGGTCTTGTACTGCACTTATATCCATGACTACTGATCTTTGTGGAAAATAACTGATAGGGTAGGCTTCTGCAAAGTGGTAGTATCCTATTTGTCATTCTACCTCTCAACCCACTGACATGGGCCTATACACTGGACACCAACCATCCCCCTTAACCACCACACAACCCTCAACCACCATCCCAACACAAAATTTTACCATGGCATTTCGATATGATTGAGTCACCAGTCACAATAAATCTATACTTGACTTAATCCTCTTGGCCCCATTGGGAGTGTAGGGTGTCCACAATGGCACTCCACCTCACTCTCGTCTGTCAAGCTTTTCATTTGCATCCTGCCAAGAGACCCATGATTTACTACGTTCTTGTAGAGTGGAGCGTCTCCAGTTGCTTTTTGGCCATACCTGCTTTTATAACTAGTCCTCCGTTTCCTTCATCTGCACTGATCTGTAAAAACAGGACAGGTGGAACTCAGCAATATGGTGGATGTCTACTGGCCAGTTAATTACACCTGTTCTGTTCTTTCATATCTGAGCCGATGAAGGAAAGGAATAAAGGAAAGGGAGCAATCAACTTTGGACTATTGAGATGCAGCGCTTCTCTTACACACTCCCGCACCCCTCTCTGGCGGGAGGTCATTGAAGAAACATCCCTGCCAAGTGACCCAATCACATCGGCAGATACAAACAGCTGACTCAGGGGGGAAAGGGCTGTACCCGAGGAGTCCGAGGAAGGAGCAGCAGAGGAAGGAATCTGAATAGTGGGGGAGTTCTGGAAAGTCGCTGCAGTTCCACTTGGAATTATGGAAATATTCCACAGAGCCATTCCGGACTGGAAGGTGTATGGTAATCATGTCGGGGAAAGAATGCCAAATATGTGCGTGAGAACAGAGCAGTGACCTGAGAGCTGCAGAACTGATGGGCCAAAATCCCAGACCCAGAGGAAGCACACACACCCATACTCTAAACAGTCTCACACAAATCCAGACGACACCAGTAATTCTACCTCAGTGCTATACTAAACACCGTATCATATCCCACAACAGGAACACTCTGCTTTTCGCTCACACTCTCCACAAGACTTCCAATAAACAAGTTGAATCTACCCATTCGATGGTGAAGGATAACAGCTACCGGTATAGAGCCAGTTTCTACAGTACATATGCTCCCTACCTCTACCCAAAGAGTCTCAGCTACCCCAATCATAAATAGGAGAAGGCATGTGTCCCGAATGGATCCCTAAATTAAATGCACTACTTTAGACCAGGGTGTCATTTGGGACACAGCCAAGCTCTGCAGGTTGTAGTTTGAACTCTGGCATTTGAAACTACAGTACAACCTGGAACAAGATCATTATCCCAGCAACCACTGCAGGTTCCATGTCTATCAAAACTCTACTCCATCTCCAGTACTGTCGCTATGGGAAACCACATTTGTCAATACGGAAAATGACACGTTTCCTGTCCATAAGAGTGGGTAGTGTATTAGAACCAGTTGTAATCGATAAGAGGAGTAACTACATGGTTATGACTAGTGTTTCACCATGACGCACTCAGTGATAAACTGGGGTTAGAGCACCACCTCCTGGCAAAGTTCAGAAGAGCAGACATTCACCATATCTGCAATGAAGTTGAAATGGTCATTAAGGACACAGACTAACATCTGGGTACACTCACTGATGTAACACACACTCTAGTTGGCTCAACGCACCACCACTGCCAAGTACTTTATTCACAATGTCATTTCTTTAAAAAAAATTCATTTTAATATACACATTTGACAAGACAACTCAGTTTACAGCTAAACTGAGCCCAGAGTTCCAGATTCTCTCATAACAAGCACAGAGGATCAGAGAGATGGAAAGGAAAAGTGACAATAGAACAGTGAATGACAGAGATAGAGAACTACAATGCTTAGTATGATTTTAATAAGAACAAAATGTTGTCAAATAAAATTACAAAATAAAAAATAAAAAAACAGTAAGAATGTAAGAGTCAAAAAGAAAAAACAAAAAAGGTGTTGCCAGGACGCTGTATCCTCAGCAACCACGGCAACAAGCCCAGTCTCTTCACCGCATTTCCCAAGTCTCCACACACACACCATACACACGCGCACAAACACTTGAGTGTGTGTCCCGAACAAGTGTTCACTCCAGACAGAAGAAGCGAAAGAACCAGGAGATGGAGTGAGAGGAGTCTTTATTCCTCCCTCCCTGCTTTACTCACTCCATCTCTCATCCACCTTCTCAGAGCTGAGTTCAAGAGTCTCTCTCTCTCCCACTCTGCAGCGCCAAGGTCATTCTCTATCCATCCGTGTATGTCTAGGCAGGGTTGGGAACTGAAGAACTAGAGCTTAAGATAGGACTTCTGAAGGGATTTACTAATGTAAGGAGTTAGATATGTCTAGTCCACTGTTGGTGGGTTACTGTAGATTGGGGAACATAAGCCAGTGATAGAACATGAACGTGCAGGTGTGTGTGTGCATACGTTGCAGTGTGTATGTGTTTCAGGGGTGTGGTGGGAGAGTCCTTGTCAGAAAACGGGTACTGACAAAAGGATGAGGAAGAAGATGAGTTGAGCGCCTCTGCAACACACACTCCATCAGCCAATCAGATATCAGCTCCTCCAGGACTCGCTGCAGTGTGATGGCACCACCTGCAGGACAGAGACAGGTCAGCAACTACAAGCCAGAGTTTCAGCCAGTGTGTGTGTTTTTTACCTGCTATCTGGAGATGTAGGTGTAGGTCCGTGAGGGGGACCGGCCCTCTGACTGGCCATTGGTCGATACATTCAAGAAGTCCCAGATGAGGATGGTGTCGTCATGGGAACTGCTGATGATCTGGAACTCGTCAAACTGCAGCCGGAACACACGTCCCGAGTGCTCCTGAAAACAGACGCATATATTACCATGACAATCACCTCAAACACCTTGACAGAGACACACACACAGAAACTCACCACCAGTGTGCGCAGGCACAAGGTGCTGGCTGGGGCTCGTGGATCCAGAGCAGCTTGCAGATCCCACACCTTGATCTTACTGCAGAGAGAGGAGACAAGGTCAGAACAGCAGTGTGTTTTTGTTGGAAGAAGACAACGATCAATCAGTAAACTGTTTTACTGTGTGTGTGTGTGTGTGTGTGTCTCACCCGTCGTAGGCACCACTGACGATCCTCTTGTTGTCGAAGCGAATGCAGCGGACCAGTTCCTCATGACCCTCCAACACCCGCAAACACGCTCCACACTCAATATCCCATAACCTGGAGCACACACACATTACAGTTCATCAGGGTTCACAGTCAAATTCAAGTACTTCTTCCTCACACTAATATTTATTTTCATGGATCATCCATTTGTAATAGTTGATATTATGCAAATGTTTCTAGTCACCACCAGAATGGTCTTTCAACCTCATTCTTAACAAAACAAACTTTGTACTCATTACTACTTGAAAGTTGTAGTCAATAATACATTGTTTCACTACACACATGACATACAGTCAGTATTGATGATGTAATAGTAGTGATGAGCAGAGTTTTGGGACTCTGGTGAACACACATTTCCTATTCACATCAGTCAACCATTCCAGCTTAATGACTGTTTATTGGGCCTTTGGGAAGCTACTATTTAATAGCTACGAAAAAGCACCTTGCTTCTGACTGGCAGTTTTAGGGTTAGCTGGGCTGTGTGGGGGGAAACTGCACGTGGGCTGTGTGGGGGGAAACTGCACGTGAACGGCAGGAACACGCCTGCTGCTTGGTAAAGCAGAATATCACGGGCATCCCGTGAATGAGGCGATCAGCAAAAAAGCTCTGGAGGTTGAAGGGGAAAAAGTCACAATGTTGAACTGGCGCCAGCACAAGATACAGCGTTGTGGCTCTCCAGGGCCCCCCCCCTTCATGTGGCTCTCCAGGGCCCCCCCCTTCATGTGGCTCTCCAGGGCCCCCCCCTTCATGTGGCTCTCCAGGGCCCCCCCCCTTCATGTGGCTCTCCAGGGCCCCCCCCCTTCATGTGGCTCTCCAGGGCCCCCCCCCTTCATGTGGCTCTCCAGGGCCCCCCCCCTTCATGTGGCTCTCCAGGGCCCCCCCCCTTCATGTGGCTCTCCAGGGCCCCCCCCTTCAAGTGGCTCTCCAGGGCCCCCCCCTTCATGTGGCTCTCCAGGGCCCCCCCCTTCATGTGGCTCTCCAGGGCCCCCCCCTTCATGTGGCTCTCCAGGGCCCCCCCCTTCATGTGGCTCTCCAGGGCCGATTCACCCATGCTCGTAATGCCAAAGTCCGACGCATTTCTTACACGGTGTGGGTTGGTTGGGTCCAGTGACGTGGTAAAAAGGTGGGTAAACTACACTGAACAAATATATAAAAACACAACATTTAAAAAGTGTTGGTCGATGTTTCATGAGCTGAAATAAAAGATCCTAGACCTTTTCCATGCGCACAAAAGGTAGCATTGAATCTACATTTGCCCAGCATTTTAGCTATCGATGTGACGTTTGGCAGCACCTAATCAATCAGTTCTGTACCTGCCTGGCTCAGTGGCAGTGTGGGTGGAATGAGCGAGCTCGCCTGGAAACCAGAATGCGAAACACGTGAGGAAATAAAACTACATTGTCTGCCTGGAAATTAATTTGCAAGACCAATACATTACTCTGACATATTTAATCATTATCTGTTCTTTAAGAAACAACTTGAGAAAATGTCTGATTTTCAAGGTACTCCAGTATCTTGATTTAAGCACTTCCAAGCACCTTGTGCGAACCATGTCTCATGACCGACAGACATTTTACTCAGACACCAGTCCCACAGCACCCCGTAAACCTAGTGAAACTAGAAAACACACTCCCCTACCGTATGGTGTTGTCTGAGGAGCCGCTGACCACTAGTCTGTCTCTGTACTGCAGGCAGGCGATGCCTCGCTTGTGTCCGTTTAGAGTGCGCACAAACTCACACGTACTGGTGCTCCACACCTGCAGGGGGCAGCAGAGACACTCTGATATGATGCCCCACATCAATATGAACATGAAAAACCAATATCCACTACTGTATAGACATTGCACATTGAGTATTTCACAAACATACACAGAAGCCCCATATTCTATATACCAAGATTGATCTAATCACACCGTTCTCCCACACCTTAATGGTGCGGTCTCCAGACGCCGACACAATGTATTTGTCGTCGAAGTCGACCACGTTGACGGCGGCTCGGTGCCCCACGAGGACGCGCCGGAGGCTGATGTCGGTGGGCGAGGCCATGTCCCACACGGCGATGGAGCGGTCCTTGGAACACGTCACCATCAGACCGTTGCAGAAGCGCAGGTGGAGCACCGCCTCGTTGTGATGGATCAGAGTGTTCAGTACTTCACCTGACGTCACGTCCCACACCCTGAACGGACGGGGGAGGAGAGAGAGTGTCAAGGGCAAGAGGGATATGATAGGGAGGGGGGAGGAGAGAGTGTCAAGGGCAAGAGGGATATGATAGGGAGGGTGGGGGGGGAAGAGTGTCAAGGGCAAGAGGGATATGATAGGGAGGGAGGGGGGAGGAGAGAGAGTGTCAAGGGCAAGAGGGATATGATAGGGAGGGGGGAGACTTATTGGTGAAAACAACGCAGAGTCCCAGTCACACACACGGACCAGCCATTAAGAACGGTTTTTATTGAGTTCCACTGCTCGCCAGGGAGGGGATCAAACACGCACTCAGAACACACACTGGAATCAAGTGCCCGTCAAGCCGCTGCTAAGGAAGTGAAGTCACATTTTCCTTGGATACCTCTAAGGGAGAGTGAAGTAATGAGTGTGAAGGTTGAGTGTCCGTATGCAGCAGGCACTGCCATGTGTTGGCACACAGTCTTGCCTCAAGTTGAGCATTGGGAAAATGTTAGCTAACCATCTTGACGATCACTCAACAGTCAGTCACAATTTTTACACTGTCAAAGATAGACCTACCCTGGAGGGTGGCAACTGTTGACGATTTAATTGAAAAAGCACTCTTCAGGCAATGCCTACAATCAGTGTGTGTTTACAGACAATTGCACACTGTATGAAGTGTGGTAGAGACTGGTGGCATTCAGATGGTGGACAGCAGTGTAACACACTAGTTAGAATACGTGAGGAGGAAGGTCTCAGACATATAGCGAAATCTCAAGGCAGAGTGCAACCAGAAGTCTCTCCATGTTTGGCTCCTCAGAGAGCTGGCTAGTGTGACAGTTGAAACTAACTGTGACGCAGTGTGTGATCGCGTCCCAAATGGTACGCTATTCCCTACATAGTGCATTACTTTAGACCAGATCCCTATGGGCCCTGGTCAAAAGCAATGCATTTCATAGGGAATAAGCTGCCATTTGGGACAGTGATTGAAGACAGATCACAGATGGCTAAAGGAATGGGGTAAAGCAGAGCGATGTGGAGACGGATGCACACCGACACGGTTGACTATCGGGACTTTTTAAGTCACGTTTCTAGGATGCTAATGTAGGGATTGTGTGTGTTTCCATGGATCGGACGGTGAAGAAGTCATATCGCAGTTAGATAGGTGTGGAGGTATCATAAAGGTGTCCCAAAATTCTCCATATACAGTAGTGAAACCTATAGGTCCTGGTCAAAACTAGTGCACTACAGAGTGAATAGGTGCCATTCGGACGAAGCCTAAGCGTGCGTGTATGATGACAGCTGGGTCATACCTGACAGTGGAGTCGGAGGAGCCAGTGACAATGACTCTCTCATCATACTGCAGACAGAGCACAGAGCCTGTATGACCTGTCAGGATCTTCAGACACTCCAGAGACTGCTTGTCCCAGATCTACACACACAGAGACAGAGAAACAGAGAGCAGGAGATTTGGGTCAGGGTAAGAATGAGCTGATCTCAGAGTATTGACCATGCTCAATTTCCCTGCAGCGTGGAGGCATCTCTTTGTACTACAGCTCTAGAGCTGGGCAGGCAAGCCCTTTCCTGGGTACCTCAGTCAGACACAGTCCCCCCCCTAAAAGAATAAAGACAAATCCTCACGCCCCTCCCTTTCTCCCCCCAGGAAAGATGAGTGGATGAGTACTCCTTTCATATTTTAATTCATGTCTGTTTTCGGAGAAAGACAAGCTGCTGTTTCATTTCAAAGGTAATAAATACCATGATGATTCATCCATCTTGTCCTGTCAAAAAGATAAGCACAGTCTCACACACACACCTTTATGGAGTTGTCTCTAAGGCCACTGATGATCTTATCGTCGTCGTACTGGAGGCAATAGACTCCTTTACTGTTCTCTGACCGACACTGGATCCTCTGTAGGTTGTGTCTGCCACACCGCCAGTTAGCCTCAATAGTCTACACAGAAAGAGAAGACCAGGGGGGTTCACAGGGAGTGGGAAGAAGAGAGAAGGGATACACAAGACAACAGGGCAGGTAGAGAAGAGAGAGAAAGGAGTGGATATGTGAGTGAGGGAAAAACAAGAGATGGAGACTGATGGGGAGAACAACAAGGTGAGAGAGAAAAGATATCTTTTCCATCAAGGTAATCAGCCTTTTCAAGGTCTATAGGTACACAACACACTTCCAAATGGCATTCCCTCTAGAGTACACTACTTTACACCAGAGCCCTTTGAAACCAAAGGGCTAGGGTTTGTTTGTGGACGGAGCTCCAGTATTACCTCTATGTCCTGGATGATCTTGGGGTAGAGGGAGTGGTAGTAGGAGTTGGGCGGGACTTCTGTCGTTCGGTTCTTGAACAGATACTTCTCCCTTAGATGACGGACAGAACATTAAGCCAATGAGAACTCAAATTTCAGAATTCAAAAGAAGTGAAATTGTGTGAGTGTGTGCCCACTCACCACTGGTGCCTCTCTGACAGGCCTTTCCAGAGGGGGTCTGTGCGGACCATGCGTTCGATGAGTTTCTTCCAGAGCATGCCCTCTGAGATCACCCTCTGCCACTCCTTACACACCAGCTCCGCGGAGCACAGAGACTGTGCGTCCAGGAACGACAGGATGTTCTCTGCTATGTGGTCCAGACCCTGGGCTAGAGAGAAATACAGAGAGGGAGAAAGAAGGTGCAAGTGTGACTCAGTGTGGGAGAAGATCTGAATGTGTGTGGATGAGTGTGTAAGAGTTCAGAAGTCAGTGGTGTGTGTTGTAAGCATTCAAATGAGTTTGTTGGAGAATCTTAACGTGTGTGTGTGTGTGTTACCTGGCAGTGCTGTGATGAAGTCACGTTGAAGCATGGGTTTGAGGTAGGAGTTGATGTGGCCGTGTTGGTAGTGGCACATATGGGAGATGAGGTGTTCTACAAACTCCACCTGGTCAGTCTCAGACCACTGGTCAAACAGGGCGATGCACTGCTCCTTCTCCTTGTCACAGTTCCCCTCTGACGGACGCTTACGAGAGCCTGTCATTACAGGACCATTACTAAGCTGACAGGGAGAGGACAGAGGGGTTACTGACACACACACGGGATGTAATGACTCCCTGATACGCATCGCTCCCCGATTCAAATGTTTAAAACAAGTGCATTGGTAAGCGGACCACAAACCAACCCAAATGTAGCATCAGTCGGTCAGAAAATCGATTCAAACTTTAGGAATTGCTGGTTCACATCTTTTGTTGTTCCTCGTTTTACATTCTTTATACTTTCTGAAAATACCTAATCTTTAGTGACAACTGATGCGTCCTCTCCTTCAGTGTAGCACTGCATGTAACTGACAGTCAGTTAGCTGTCTTTTTGCATGCTAAACAACCCCAGTCAATATCAGTAGCCTAGTCAACCTGAGCACAGCTTCTCACGCTGACCAACGCGAGGTAGACGACCTGCTCCAGATCTTACATCTGCACATGACAGTGGGTCGGTAGATGCCTAGTGTCCCGTATGGCTCTAATCTGACAGTGGTAGTGGGTCGGTAGATGCCTAGTGTCCCGTATGGCTCTAATCTGACAGTGGTAGTGGGTCGGTAGATGCCTAGTGTCCCGTATGGCTCTAATCTGACAGTGGTAGTGGGTCGGTAGATGCCTAGTGTCCCGTATGGCTCTAATCTGACAGTGGTAGTGGGTCGGTAGATGCCTAGTGTCCCGTATGGCTCTAATCTGACAGTGGTTGTGGTTCTTCCACAACAATCTTGATAAACTATTTCTGTATGGTCCTCGCTTTGTCCACGGGGGCATTGTCATGCTGAAACAGGAAAGGACCTTCCCAAACTGTTGCCACAAAGTTGGAAGCACAGAATCCTCTAGAATGTCTTTGTATTCTGTAGCATTAACATAGTCCTTCACTGGAACTAAGGGGCCAGAACCATGAAAAACAGCCTCAGACCATTATTCCTCATCCACCAAACTTTAGTTAGCACGTTCTCCTGACATCTGCCAAACCTAGATTAGTCTGTCGGACTGCCAGATGGTTTAGCATGATTCATCACTTCAAAGAAAGTGTTTCCACTGCTCCAGAGTCCAATGGCAGCAAGCTTTACACCACTCCAGCCGACACTTGGCATTGCGCATGGTGATCTTGGGCCTGTGTGCAGCTGCTTAGCCAAGGAAACACATTTCATTAAGCTCCCCCCGAACAGTTCTTGTGCTGATGTTGCTTTCAGAGGCAGTTTGGAACTCGGTAGTGAGTGTTGCAAACGAGGACAGACGATTTTTACTCGCTTCAGCACTCAACGGTCCCGTTGTGAGCTTGTGTGGCCTACTACTTCTCGGCTGAGCCGTTGTTGCTCCGAGACGTTTCCATTTCACAATAACAGCACTTACAGTTGACTGGGGCAGTTCAGCAGGGCAGAAACATGACAAACTGACTTGTTGGAAAGGTGGCACCCTATGAAGGTGCCACGTTTAATGTCACAGTTCTTCAGAAAGGCCATTCTACTGCCAGTGTTTGTCTATGGAGATTGCATGGCAGGAAGCTCGATTTTATACACCTGTCAACAACAGGTGTGGCTGAAACAGCTGAATCCACAAATTTGAAAAGGGGTGTCCCAAATACTTTTGTATAGATAGTGTACATACACCATAGACATAAAACATTGACACACAGAAGTCAGCTCTGACAGATTCAGCTCCGAAAAGCCCAGCTCATGAGCTCCATCTGCAGTGTAGATTTTAATTTAAAAACTGAAAATGTTTACGCAACAAATACTAATGCATCAAATAGTATCGTTCTACAGTTAAACCAAATTATTTCAAACTAAAACGTATCGTTCCTGTATAGTAGACCACGTCTCTAAATATGGATCCAATCGTCTTGAATAGGAAAGATGCACGTCCCTAACACACACAAATGCACATTGAGTTCCCTTCCCACTAAAATATAATTTCACATTGTCATAACTTAAGTGTTTTTCAAGGACGATTGATACATTTGATGATTTAATCTCTAAAACACATTACATAGATGACATACACATAATCCACCTACACACCTTGGTGAGAATTGTGGTTTTCTTTGGGGAGAGGTCGTCTACGTGGTTCTGGGACTCCATGACTGCCGTGTTCTGTATGGAGAGACAACAACAACATGACTGCCGTGTTCTGTATGGAGAAACGACATGACTGCCATGTTCTGTATGGAGAAACAACATGACTGGCGTGTTCTGTATGGAGAGACGACAACATGACTGGCGTGTTCTGTATGGAGAAACAACATGACTGGCGTGTTCTGTATGGAGAGACGACAACATGACTGGCGTGTTCTGTATGGAGAGACGACAACATGACTGCCGTGTTCTGTATGGAGAAACAACAACAACATGACTGGCGTGTTCTGTATGGAGAAACAACAACAACAACAACATGACTGGCGTGTTCTGTATGGAGAGACGACAACAACATGACTGGCGTGTTCTGTATGGAGAGACGACAACAACATGACTGGCGTGTTCTGTATGGAGAAACGACAACAACATGACTGGCGTGTTCTGTATGGAGAAACGACAACAACATGACTGGCGTGTTCTGTATGGAGAAACGACAACATGACTGGCGTGTTCTGTATGGAGAAACGACAACATCATGACTGCCGTGTTCTGTATGGAGAAACGACAACATCATGACTGCCGTGTTCTGTATGGAGAAACGACAACATCATGACTGCCGTGTTCTGTATGGTGAAACGACAACATGACTGGCGTGTTCTGTATGGAGAGACGACAACATGACTGGCGTGTTCTGTATGGAGAAACGACAACATGACTGGCGTGTTCTGTATGGAGAAACGACAACATGACTGGCGTGTTCTGTATGGAGAAACGACAACATGACTGGCGTGTTCTGTATGGAGAGACGACAACATGACTGCCGTGTTCTGTATGGAGAAACGACAACATGACTGCCGTGTTCTGTATGGAGAAACGACAACATGACTGCCGTGTTCTGTATGGAGAAACGACAGCATGACTGCCGTGTTCTGTATGGAGAGACGACAACATGACTGCCGTGTTCTGTATGGAGAAACGACAACATGACTGCCGTGTTCTGTATGGAGAAACGACAACAACATGACTGGCGTGTTCTGTATGGAGAGACGACAACATGACTGGCGTGTTCTGTATGGAGAAACGACAACATGACTGGCGTGTTCTGTATGGAGAGACAACAACATGACTGGCGTGTTCTGTATGGAGAGACGACAACATGACTGGCGTGTTCTGTATGGAGAGACGACAACATGACTGCCGTGTTCTGTATGGAGAAACGACAACATGACTGCCGTGTTCTGTATGGAGAAACGACAGCATGACTGCCGTGTTCTGTATGGAGAGACGACAACATGACTGCCGTGTTCTGTATGGAGAAACGACAACATGACTGCCGTGTTCTGTATGGAGAGACGACAACATGACTGCCGTGTTCTGTATGGAGAGACGACAACATGACTGCCGTGTTCTGTATGGAGAGACGACAACATGACTGGCGTGTTCTGTATGGAGAGACGACAACATGACTGGCGTGTTCTGTATGGAGAGACGACAACATGACTGGCGTGTTCTGTATGGAGAGACGACAACATGACTGGCGTGTTCTGTATGGAGAAACAACAACATGACTGCCATGTTCTGTATGGAGAAACAACATGACTGGCGTGTTCTGTATGGAGAAACGACAACATGACTGGCGTGTTCTGTATGGAGAAACAACAACGACTGCCGTGTTCTGTATGGAGAAACGACAACATGACTGCCGTGTTCTGTATGGAGAGACGACAACAACATGACTGGCGTGTTCTGTATGGAGAGACGACAACAACATGACTGGCGTGTTCTGTATGGAGAGACGACAACATGACTGGCGTGTTCTGTATGGAGAGACGACAACAACATGACTGGCGTGTTCTGTATGGAGAAACGACAACAACATGACTGCCGTGTTCTGTATGGAGAAACGACAACATGACTGGCGTGTTCTGTATGGAGAAACAACAACATGACTGGCGTGTTCTGTATGGAGAGACGACAACATGACTGCCGTGTTCTGTATGGAGAGACGACAACATGACTGCCGTGTTCTGTATGGAGAGACGACAACATGACTGCCGTGTTCTGTATGGAGAAACGACAACATGACTGCCGTGTTCTGTATGGAGAGACGACAACATGACTGCCGTGTTCTGTATGGAGAGACGACAACATGACTGACACTTCATCTGAACCAGTCAGACTATTGAGAGCCCTGTCCAGGCAGAAGACAACCATACAAGGTATTTCTTTCAGAGGATAGACGTGCTACCTCATATTGCACTGTATCGCTTTAGACTCGTGGTCACCAACCTTTGAGTCACGGCGTAAGATTTTTATATTACATTAAGAATATATTGCCTATGCAATATTAACCAATTAAAAACAGTTCTGTAGCAATGAGGTTTGTGCATTAAGCCACAGGCCCAATACATTATCACTGCTTGAATGGCCCTGCCAATGTTGTTCTTCTCAGAACATTTTGAAATGTAAAAAGTTAATAGATCATTTGTTGTGTTACTTGAGGCACAGCTAAGGGAGCATAACAATTCACTTTCTTTTTGTTACTGGACTGATGACCTGCATCTGATGATCAGTCTGAGGGGAGGGAGGGAGCAGTGGTTAGGCTGCCTCTCACCCGAGTCACTGTCCCGCCACCCTCCGCTGAGAAAAGGGGATACAGTCTTCCAGCTGATGGCGAAACTCAAGTTGCACTGCATTATTTCTGTCTCGTGCACCAGTTCATGTTACTCCTACGATCAGAAAAATTTAAATATTCCTTGATATTTAAAAAAGCCAAGGCGCTAATATTAACAATACAAACACTTTACTCATTTACAGCTGCAGTGCTGGTTGTAGGGTGAGTGGAAGTGGGGAGAACAACACCTTTTATAAGCTATGAAATGCACAAACAGTCTTGACAGTGCTGAAATAACTTAAACATGACCTTGCTCAAAAACAGCAGCTCTTTTCTGTATTCATCTCTCTAGCCATCGTTTTAAAAAGTTTGGAAATCTCACAGTATCAACTTTGCTGTGTGTTCCAGGCTTCTTTTTACAGTCTATGGCTCCAGGAAACTGTTCAGACGTGGTGATCTGAGCTATCTGATTGGCCAGTGGTAGGCCTGTAAGGGCACTTGATTTATGCTCTGGGCCTGCTGGGTAGGAGAGTTCTACCTTCAGATACATTAAATGGCTAAAAATGGGAACACTTGGCATTCCCGGCACTAGGACTGCTAACTCAACAAAAAAATAATGTTTGGTGATCAACTAGGAACGCCTTGGACATCGACCAGTTGATCAACCAGTTGGTGACCACTGTTTTAAACCAATAGTAACAGGACAGACAGACGGGTACACAGACAAGGTCAGGGCTGATGCAGACACTAGCAGTTCAGTACAAAGCAGACAGACGGGTGGTGTAGAGAGAGCAGCCTAGGCCATAGGGGCAGGCAGCAAGTGACACCCAGGCAAGCATACCACAGAGCCTCACTACGCCTAACAGGCAGGGTGGGCACCCTCAGTTCTACACACCTCCAGGCAACCTCACACTGCTCCCCAGGTAGCATGCTCTGTTAGCCTATCCTTATTGTCCCCACAGCCAACTCCGCAATTCTGATTCAGATTAACTGAACAATTTTTACTAGATGAAGTTGTGCAATAACCACAGAATCTGGCTTATTTGTTTGTTTTATAAAAAATAAAAACATAAAAACACTTCCTCTTTACAGTTGCGAGGGAGGGAGAGACGTAGCCTAGCTACCGGAAGCTTAACTCTCACTTCCATCAGTACTTGCTAGGTTTGGCCAGGCTTGATAGAAGCCTGTTCCTGTGATTCATGTATTAGCCTATTACGCTCACAGTGGTTTATCATCAATGTTCAGTTTATGGAGTAACGTCAACAATCTTTTGGAAGCTGGCCTGGATCTACCTTGGAGCAGAAGATGCCAGAGAGGTGCCTGAGAGAAGAGTCGATTTTGGGGGAGGGAGAGGCGGGAAGGCAAAAGGGCCAATGGGAGGATGCAGGACAGTACGTGGTGGTGTGGTGTTAGGGGGTGAAGAGGAGGGAGGAGAGAGTGGGGCAGCAGGTAGGTCGGTCAGAATTAAGAGGAGAGAGTAGCAGAACCTGGTTGTGAGCCCGGGTAGAGGGGATGCTCTGCAGGCACCTGAGTGCACACAAACTCTCTGCCACCGAGGAGCAGCCCAGCCAGAGAGAGCGAGGCACAGAGCTCTGTGAGAGAGAGAGGAGAGAGGAATGAAAGGAGAGAAAACAGGAATGAGACAGGGGGGGGAGAAAGGGTGATGAGGAGAGAGAGGAAAAGATATGAGGGAACAAGGGAGATGAAGGGGAGGAAAGGAGATGAGGTTTAGATGATAGATAAGAGCGCAGCAGAAGGAAGAGGGTCGGAGACAGAGGGAAAGAATACGTAGATTAAAATAAAAAAAGAAGTGGGAGAAATGGAGTGAAGACAATGATGACCAAACAGAATAGGAGAGGAAAGAATAGATTGGTGTTGAGGAGAGATATGTGTAACCAAACAAGTGTTTGAGGATGAGGAGAAGAGAAGGGAGGAGGAGTTGGGGGTAGTGAGGGGAAAAACCAGTATTAGAACTACAAGCACATTTGCACAGTGAGCGCAAAAACACACACACTTTCAAACACAAGGCATAGTTAGACATACAAAAGCATTATTAGACATGAAGTGGGTGGGGATAGGAAGAGGAGTGGGAGGGGCAACAGGCATGTTGGTCAATTTGCTGCCCTCTGATTGTTGTTAATGCCCTGCCCTCTGCTCTGCCATCCTCACACTATGGAAGTGGTTAGTGATTTACATAGGGACAAAATGCAGACACACACAGAAAACAATCTAGAACAAACCCAACATGAGTGTACATTGCAAAACAATTCAGTGAAAGTAGGCCATATAATATGGCCTAGGTTGGGGAAAGGCTACACCTGGGTAGGCCGGAGGGTAAATCGATCAGGAACATGTCCTAACTCAAGTTCAATGTAGTTTACTTGCAGGGCTAATTTTAAAGTAGTTGTGTTTTAGAGAGGGGTGTGACATTTACCTAAATAGGAAAATGGAAAACTCAAGTCCTGACAGATTCATTAGTTAGTTACAGGTGAATCACTTCAGAGAGTATTACTAATATCTGATTCAGCATGAAAGTAGTGCCATTCTTGCTGTGAGGAGACAGCAAGTGGAATGCTCTGTGGAATTTCACTTTCTCTGCTGGCTGGAACCAAATCAGTTACTTTTGATCAGACCCTATTACTGTAAATATCAGGCTTACGCAAGACATTTCAGTTGAAGGCAAGACATTTCAGTTGTACAACTGACTAGGTATCCCCCTTACTCTACTATAAACTCTGTTTACAGCTTCTAGCTAGCTCTCACATTTGCCTGTCAAGACTGGTAATTAGCTGACGTCCTCTAGCAAAAATGATGTAAGAAATGATGTAAGACCAACCACTAACAAACTAGAACTCTGGGCCAACAGCTATAACCCCCCGAAATAAAATGTGTATTTTGGGCGGATCATGTGTCTAGTTCAGCTAACTAGCTAATCAGCTACCAATGAATACTGCGAACTAACGTTAGCTACCTTGGTAAATTGAACGATGACAAGCTGAAAAACCAAACATCAATAGCTAGCTAACTTAGACAGCTGGCATTTATGTAGCTGTCAAAATGAAGCTACTGAGTGTCAAGTAAATTGAAATGATTAATGAATCACAACACCATAATGTCAGGGTGCCCAACTACTAGCTACGTTAGTAATGGAGTTAACCATTTAAATACCTCTTTCTAACTAGTTAAATGTTGATGCCCACTTCCTTCTACGCAGCTTTATAAACACGCACACTAGCTACAATAGCATATCGACATTGAAGAGGGGTGGGGGCAACGCGCTTCATTCTGTTTATATGATGATCTTAATGTACATGTTTATAGCTAGCTGTATGTTGTGTCCATTGCTAACAGGCTAACTAGTTAGCTAACTAACTATGACACACTGGGCCGTGTGGCGCAGCGTCACTGCAGTGAAACGCTACCCCGAAAATCTTGGCTTTCTGCAGCGGACGACTTTCAGTAACCTTTCGACTTGTTATTTTGTTGTTATTTTTTACATGTTACTGGTTCAAATTATCCACTGGAAAGGGAATGGACTGTCCTGTCACTTTGAAATATAGTTAGGTGTCGACGACCTAGTCAATCGCTGGACCAGGATACTCAAGGAAAAACATTGCTCTTTCAGGCCCTCCCTCATCTTTCCTCCAGCTCTCCTGACCGTCGGTTAGAATTGGTACCCCGCCAGCCTTCGATTCAAGGCTCTACGGTTCCTTTTCGAGCCCTATAGCAACCCCGGAGACCTAATCTCACCAACGCTTACCATTAATTCCAACGTGTTGTCCTCCATCTCCGGCTCCATGTTGTTGTTCCCCCCGAATCCCGGCTGTGAAAATAGAAACCCAACCCTGCGTCCGCGGCCTGCAAATGCAGAGACGTCATTAACTTCCTAAACTACAGCTTGGCAGGGCGGTTTAGTGGGGGATGGGGCACTCCCTTCAGAATCACACACTCTGATTGGCCGAGCTAAGCTAAAGAGGCGTGCATTAGCCCCATAATGATTGGCTTGTCGTGC
The DNA here is from genome assembly GCF_002021735.2 of Oncorhynchus kisutch. NCBI lineage: Eukaryota > Metazoa > Chordata > Actinopteri > Salmoniformes > Salmonidae > Oncorhynchus > Oncorhynchus kisutch. The sequence goes on from NC_034188.2 coordinate 28,327,895, forward strand.
TTTCACGGCTTTCCCTGGTCTGCGTTCAGTACGTTTTGACGTTCAATTGATATGTACTGAACAACCAGTTGAAAAACGGGGATGGGTTGGTTGTGGATTGGGGAACGCTGTCAGCATGGCTACTGCCCTTTAAATACGGCACTCATTGCTTCAAACCACACCTAGCATCACTGAGGTATAATGGGAAGATTTGATTATGCTGCACCTGGCGAAAGCGGAGGGAGGCGCACCATTCTCAAATCGAACTCTAATCTGCACCGCTCGATCATTTTGTCAAGGCAGCATTAACCCTTTTGCATGGGAAACGCAGCATCTTAGTCATTACTACATGTGCTTAATTACGTCACTTTTTGTTTTGAGCAGACTTCGCCGTAGGCTTTGAACATGGCACCTGGCTCATGCCTGGGAGCCAACCCGCTTCCGAATCAATTCAATTTTCAGCGGATACAAAATACACCTACACTGGGGACCAGGCGGGATTAATTGAAACCCACCAAGAACGCTCACCACACGTACCAAATGTACCTCGAAGTCTGTTCAATGTTTTACAGACACGTGTAGTTCAGTACAAATTGTTCGGCCACGTAGCAAAACGTTCAAATGAACTGAACGCACCTCCAGTGACACCCCAAACAAAAGGACAAATGGTTGAAGATGTTAACATACTGGGAAACACAAAGCTTTATCAGTAATCACTTATTGTAACGATATTAAATATCCTTTCTATCAGGCTCAGCGATGACTTGCATTTTACAAGCAGTATGATGAACACTTCTGCTTCCCGGCACCAGGACTGCCAACTAAAAAAATAATTTATGTTGGGTCAGGTAATATTAGAGAATGATGTGAGGGGGCTGATGGGTGGAAGATTTGTGTTGATTGTGTAAACATTCATTCTGCAGTACTTCTAAACACTAAACAAGCAGCAGATAATTAGAAAAGACAGTGGATATAATGGCTAAAATGACCATCTAGGCATGTATCTCTTCAAACAGGGATGTAAAGGCCAACTTGAGCAATGCCTGGGCAAATGTATTCTTACATATGATGAATTAAACATGTAGAATGGGTGATAGGTTTAATCTCCTGAACTCCATTTTCTCCTTACCCTTTTTGACCACTGTTGATCAAGACTTCAGAAACCTGACCAGTGGTTTAACCGAGTGCATCTCCGTATTCCCAGTCATGTGAAATCCATAGATTAGGGCCTAATGAATTTATTTCAATTTCCTTATGAACGGTAGCTTAGTAAAAATCTTAAATTGTTGCATTTATATTTTTGTTCAGTATAAAATACATGCACAGGATGGCATATAAACAATTCATACGTTCTACAGCCACTGAAGCTCATGGGTGAAATAAACATTTTTCATTAGCAGGGGAGCCGGTAGAGCCAGTTCCTCTGGGAACGACACACTCCATATGATTGAGACCACAGTGGATGAGGAGGTAGCAATGGGTTTCAGCAGTTCAAATTTAATACCCCCCTTTCTCTACAGAAACCCAGGTAAAAAATAAAATACAACAGCAGCAATTACCAGTAAAAAATAAAAAGCCTAAATATATATATATATAAAAAGCATTAAGGAGGGATAGAAGGAGGTAGGGCAAGGACACGATGAGGGAAAGAAAGGAAAATATAAGTTCTTTACTCGAGGATAGAGTCCAAAGTCTTCATCGGACCGGGGGGGGGGGTTGCTGCGAGCGAGGATTGCTGGGAACTTGCTGTTGTGTCCATTCAAAATGGAGGGGAGAAAAATAAACAAACTAAAACGATTTGAGTCAAGTCCAATCCAACCAGGGGAAGGAACCAGCACTCTAAGGCAGGGATTCACTCAGGATGGGTTGTCCCTCTCTGGATTGAAAGAGAATCTCAGTCTTCAGCGTGTGCGCGTTATTAGAAGTGTACATGTATGGGTACGTGTGTGTGTTTCAAATTGAATGCATGTCTGTCTACATGGTCAGTAAGTCTCTTTTCTCTGGCTGAAAAAAAGGTGGCATATTTCTATCCTTATTTCGTCATTCTTCACCTTTTCCCTTCTTTCTCCCCTATTCAGTCCGACTACCTAGTAGTCATCTAAATCAAAACAGTCGTCGTCCTCCGCCTGGTAATCTATGGCCTGGAAATCCACCCTGTACCGCAAGCATCCTGAAAGAGAGTAAGAAAGAGTCAATTATCTGGATAAAGACTGTTGCGGGACTGAACAGTCATTACTAATATTAGGTTCATGAAGTTGACCTCATGCTGTGAACTACCACTACAACATGACTGTAACAAAAGGACACCATGTTAGAATTCTATAAAACAACTGGTTGGTGTGGACTCACCCCCGATGCCACCGAAGCCCTTTACAAACTGAGACCCTTCCTGACTCTTGTCTGTGACGATCTCCAGCGTGGCTCCAAACTTCTTGTAGTTGTTGGCAAACCACTCCAGCAGAGGCATGCTTTCAATCAACTCATGGTCCTGCCCAGTCTGAACATGCGAGCACACACACAAATGGACAGGTTTGAGAGGGCAAAGAAATGTAAACAAGTTAACACCAAATTCAACCACCGGAATGGGTTCAGGGACAGAAAGTGTTGAAGGCAACCGTGTGTGTACCTGCGTGTGGGTGTGAGAACAAGGGATAGAGAACAGGGTTTACCTCCTTGTCTGTGAAGTGGGACTTGTCCTTCTCCTGCTCTGGTGTTAAATAAAGAGTCTTCTCATCTGAAACACAAAGGACGATGGAGACAGGGAATGGGAAACTGAAGTGTTCTCTTCTCAGTTGTTCTACTTCATGGTGCCAGAGGATATACTGCACATGAGGAGTGTGTGTGTACCGTTTTCTGTTCCGACGCTCTCAGCCCCATGCAGGCGAAGAATATAGCGCATGGTGTCTAGGTTCTCATAAACGATGAGGATCTCCACAGCCCCCATCTCCAGGGCTTTGAGTGTGTCCTCCACCCCAAAACAGTACTTCCCCGTGTCCTGACTGATCTCATCAAAGTACCGGCCTGCAGAGAGTGAGCGAGTAGGAGAGAGAGAGAGCAAGAATGGAGGGGAAGACAAATAAAGGATAGAAAAAATAAACATTTAGTGATGGAGAATGGGAAGCAATCATCACACTAATTATCATTACCATTCACAAGGAAACAATCTGCACTAACTCTAACAAAAACACCTAACACAGACACACATTCACTGGGATAACCCAAAATCTAACCTCAACGTGCCACAAACAGACCTATGAGCTTCTTTTCCTGGATGAACTTGACGTTAGAGAGGACCTCTGCCGACAGCTCGATGGCCTGGTTGAAACCGTTCTCCCCTCCGTACGAGATGTCCACCAGCTTTAGAATCTTTGCCTGTAACCTCTGCGCGCGCACACACAACAGGGGTCAGTGGGCAGTGAAATGCTTGATTCACTCAGAATCAGAAAATCAGAGGAATTGCGCAAAAAGCATCAACCTGACAAAGAATGAACGGATCACAGTATGGATTAATGCAGCATAAACCATGGATTATCTAAAACACACACACTTACAGGGTCAAACATGTCGGACTGGCTGAGCTCAGTCTTGAAGTCGGCAGACCCTGCTAGGACCATTCCGGCCACGTTGACCTTGTCGTTGGCCACATAGAGCTGGACAGCTGTCTCAGCCACCTTCCTCACATAGTTGTGTCTCTTCTCCATCCTCAGACGGGCAAAGCGCAAAGCAGACTGACCTCCTCTGCCTATGAGAGAAAGAAATTGTATTGACTAAAGGGTATTGGTGGGGGACAACATCTCTAATGTTATTGTTCTCATCTCTGTGTGTGTGTGTGTGATGAACGAAGCATACCGTGTTTCTTGGGCAAGTCCACAGTGAACTTGTGCAGGACCTCTCTAGTGTTCCCCTGGAGCGTCCCGAATAGAGCCCCACTACCATCTATCACTATGAAGCCAAATTTACTGTCATCAGACAGCAGGGCTGTCAACGCCTGGAGAGAGGAGAGAGAAAGACAGAGGGCATTTCCATTACAATTGTCTCTAGAGACAATTAGACAACACACATACAGGAGACAGACACGATTTGAGCTCCTACCTCAGTGTGGAACTTGTTGTCACAGAGGTAGAGGGAGGTGTTGATGGGTTTAAAAGGCTCAAAGTCAATGTTGACTTTCTTCTCTTTGCCCTCGTCTGTCACGATGGTTCCACAGTACACCACCAGGCCATTAGGCGGCACTGCAGGAGAGACACAGGGATTTACCCATAGTAAAAACAAACAAAGAACTGACTGACCCTTGCTGTAGCTTTGGAGTCTGCTATGAGGAGGTCAAGGCTTCAACATCACACAACTATGCAGTCAGTCACTCACCCTTGTTGTATAGCTTTAGTCTCTGCTGTACAGAGGTGATGGCCCCGAGCACAGAGAGCCTGTTGACTCTGCTCTTGATGTTGGAGGCTGTGCCAAACTCATCTGCCAACATCTTGGCCACTCTGGAGATCTGGTCCTTAGGGGGGATGATCAGCGAGATCATACTGGTTCCATTACTGAGGAGAGGGGGGACAGGTGGTTAGACAACCTAAATACACACATTCAGTTGTGTACATAACTGTCTTAGTCATATCCCAAACTCTGAAAGGAATATACGTCCACAATCAAAACATCGTTGATTCTGTAATTTTACCGGATCTACCTGTGTGTGACACTGGCACCCTTCAACATTGACAGTCTGACACCACTGGCAACCAAACATTACCTTCCCAGTTTCCACTGTCTGATAGGTGAGGGAGGGGGGCACACAGTTTGCAGACAAGCTCTGTCCTTGACACCAAAGACTGCGCTGAAGTTCCACTGAGCCGGGTGAGACGGGTAGCTAGCTGGCTTGTGAATATAGGTCAAATGGTCAACCGTGCATGTTTGTAACGTTTATAGAGGACAGTTGATTCTGGGTCAGCGGACAACAAGAATACTTCAGGAACAACGCCGTCCCTTTTGCCTAGTCACAGCTCGAGGAAGCCACGGAGCTAGCTTTGTCAACTACGTATCAAAATTAATATGGATGACCGCTAACTAACGTTACACATCGTCACCAAAGAAAGACTAGGACACAGCAATTGGATATCTGCTTGCTACTCATCGAGTATAGATTCCATGCTTTCCACTTCCAAGTAGAATACACGCTCAATGCCATATCTTGACAGCAAGCCAACATCGCTACTAACTGCTAAGTCTAGCGCAGCATATGAGAACATAGCTGTGTTTGAATACCCATACTAACATAGTATATACTCATTAAGTATGTAGTATACAGTATAATTTCATTTTAGTATACTATAAACGAATGGTATCCTTTTCAGTTGAGCGTACTAGCGATTCGCCTGTCTACTGGAAGTCGATGCTGCTTGCTATTGCAACCGCTTTCTAGCTTTTTAGCATAAATTACTAGCTAGACATTTAAAATTCAAATCTTGAGTGCCAGAGTGCGCTCCAAGCGTTTGTAAATTCAGAAAGTTGTCTGAGTGTTTCGCTCTCAGAGTGCACGCACACTGCCAGGCAATGTCACTGGATGCTCTGGTCGAGGAGTAGGGATGATCCAAGCGTTCTGACCTCAAAACGGCAGTCAAGCTAACTTGCTACTTCCAGACACAAATGAGAGAACACCTCAATCTGACCGTTTTACTCACCCTAGCAGAGCTGGTTAGGCTGTTTTCAAGTTATCCAGAGCGTTGGTGACTGTAACAGTGCTGCTGGCAACAAGTTAATTACGCCTTTTTGCCGATGTTTACTGACACCGGCCATATTCAACTGGTTTATTCTGCACTCTGGCACCGGTACACTCAGACGAGAGTGCTCTGAAATCGGAGTAGATAGCCACAGCGAATTTACGAACGAAACCGAATGTCCATTGGGAACACAAGACTACACCACTTAGCTAAACTAAGAATGACGAGAACAATCAAGTCAATAAACGTTGGATAGTTAGTTAGATGGCATTTTGTTGATATACTGGCAAGGTCAATATATTAGTAGCCAACTAACATTAGGTAGCTAGCTAACATGGTACATACTGTCGTAACCATAACATGGTACATACTGTTGTAACCATATTTAATTTTGTAAATAAAATATAAAAAAATGTAAGTAATTAATTGTAACTTTTATTTAACTAAGCAAGTCAATTAAGAACAAATTATTATTTAAATGACGGCCTACACCAGCCAACGCCCAATTGTGCGCCTCCCTATTGGACAGCCTGGATTCGAACCAGGGTGTCTGTAGTGACGCCTCTAGCACTGAGTTGCAGTCCCCTAGACCAGGATAGTGTAGCCAAATACATTTAAACTCAGTTTTTCACAATCCCTGACATATAATCCTAGTAAAAATGCCCTGTTTTAGATCAGTTTGGATCACCACTTTAAGAATGGGAAATGTCAGAATAATAGGAGAGAGAATTATTTATTTCAGCTTTTATTTCTTTCATCACATTCCCAGTGGGTCAGAAGTTTACATACACTCAATTAGTATTTGGTAGCATTGCCTTTAAAAATGTTTTAGCTTGGGTCAAACATTTCAGGTAGCCTTCCAAAAGGTAGCCTTCCAAAAGCTTCCCACAATAAATTGGGCGAATTTTGGCCCATTCCTCCTGGCAGAGCTATTCTAACGGAGTCAGGTTTGTAGGCCTCCTTGCTCGCACACACTTATTCAGTTCTGCCCACAAATTTTATATAGGATTGAAGTCAGGGCTTTGTGTTGGCCACTCCAAAACCTTGACTTTTGTTGTCCACAAGCCATCTTGCCACAACTTTGGAAGTATGCTTGGGGTCATTGTCCATTTGGAAGACCCATTTGCGACCAAACTTTAATTTCCTGACTGATGTCTTGAGATGTTGCTTCAATATATCCACATAATTCTCCTCGCCCATGATGCCATCTATTTTGTGAAGTGCACAAGTCCCTCCTGCAGCAAAGCACCCCCACAACATGACGCTGCCACCCCCGTGCTTCACGGTTGGGTTGGTGTTCTTCGACTTGCAAGCCTCTCCCTTTTTCCTCCAAACATAATGATGGTCATTGTGGCCAAACAGTTCTATTTTCGGTTTCATCAGACCAGAGGACCTTTCTCCAAAAAGTACAATCTTTGTCCCATTGTGCAGTTGCAAACCGTAGTCTGGCTTTTTTTATGGCGGTTTTGGAGCAGTGACTTCTTCCTTGCTCAGCGCCCTTTCAGGTCATGTCGATATAGGACTTGTTTTACTGTGGATATAGATACTTTTGTACCTCCAGCATCTTCACAATGTCCTTTGCTGTTGTTCTGGGATTGATTTGCACTTTTCTCACCAAAGTACATTCATCTCTAGGAGACAGAGCGTGTCTCCTTCCTGAGCGGTATGACGGCTGCGTGGTCCCATGGTGTTTATACTTGCGTACTATTGTTTGTACAGATGAACGTGATACCTTCAAGCGTTTGGAAATTGCTCCCAAGGATGAATCAGACTTGTGGAGGTCTACCATTTTTTATCTGAGGTCTTGGCTGGTTTCCCCATGATGTCAAGCAAAGAGGCACGGAGTTTGAAGGTAGGCCTTGAAATAAAGTCTCATACACATGGTTAGCAGATGTTAATGCGAGTGTAGCGAAATGCGTGTGCTTCTAGTTCCGACAATGCAGTAATAACCAACGAGTAATCTCACCTAACAATTTCACAACAACCACTTTATACACACAAGTGTAAAGGGATGAAGAATATGTACATAAAGATATTCTGACTTCCTGGCATTCTATATACTCAATTTACGTCACAAATAGTACGGTTAGTATGAGTATTAGGACACAGATAAATGTGATTACCACACCAACACGCTGTTCTTCAAGACCCTATCCACCGTAGCCGGCGTTTTCAGCTAGGTAACAGCTAGCTGACATGTCGCTAACGTTAGTTAAGCCGGACATCAACACACAAACAACCGAGCTAGCTACAAATAACACAGCAATCAACATAATAAGTATACGATGAACATCGAATACTGGTGGGAACTAAAGTTAATTACAATGTTGGCTGTGTTAGCAAGCTACCCAGCTACCACTCCCAAATCCGGCCTCACTTATCCAGCTGTTATCACATGGTCCATTCACGTCGGCATATCGACACTCAGGTACACACCCTATTCAACCACTTACCCACGGGCAGCTTCCAAACTTTTAATCAGTTTCTTGATTTTCCATATCTCCACGTTCCTGTCTGCCGCGTTAGGGTCATCCGCCATCTTTCCTGCTGTAATCGCGTCAGCACCTAAAAGAGAAGAACGTTAGCTGGCTAACGTTACATCGGGTTTTAGGTTGCCAGGGTGACAGTTGTGTACCCCTCGGAGCTAGAAGCGGGTGTCCGAGAGGGACCTGGATCAGCAGTGGTGGACCTACCCGGATGAAGAAGACTATACCCCGCTTGCTGTGTCGGCAAAGTGCGCGGAAAAATTTGGCCTATACACTCTTCCCAACCTATTCTTTATATAACGTCGCAACCCGACCAAACTTCGCCTCACTTCATCAATAAACAATTAAAATATTCAACTGTCAACCCGTTCCACCAGACACCTTGCGTGCACAAACACAATCGACGACACCGTACCTGCCTCGGGCAACGCCGCTCCGGTCTCTACGCTACGGTTACCACGCTAGCTGAATCGGTCCTCAGTGAAATGACGGCTCCTCTACACAAGCTTCGCGTGGTGCGATGATGTGATTTCGTTTTTTCTCACTTCCTGGAAACCGCGTTGAAACAGTGAGTGACTTTGTTGGTTGGTCAAAACTTCATGTTGATCATAGATATCTACACGGTGATTGGAGTGATGAACACTGATACGAAAATGGGCGGGGACATCTCAAAATGTTTCACATGGGATTTGTAGTCAAAAATATTTTTTACGACGGATCACAACTTGAAGTTCACTTGAACTTCTGTAGTGACTTGAATAGAGAAAAAACATTAGCTAGCTAAGCGATGTCATGAAATGAAAATATCCATCAGTCATAATATCACATTACCAAAGTTTGGTCGGTGGAATAATGGATTTTGTCAGTTAATTTCCTCTATATACTATTGAGTACTTTCCAATTGCATTAAAAAAACTATTTCTATTGGCAATGTAGAACAAAATCTACAGTATTTCTTACAAAGTAAAGCCCAGTGTTGCACCACTAGATGACAGCATTGATTCACTCTAGAAAGCAACTTTATGGTACTACACCAGTACCTGTGTGTGTGTGTGTTTGTGTTTGTGTGTGTGCACAACCCCTCCTGCTCCTCCATACATCTCAGATTCCATTCTAATTTCCCCTCTGCACTGATACCCATATTACAGACAGTAAATGATACAGCAGTTTGCGAGGCAGTCTTCCTCCAATACAATATAAACACCCATTTATCACCCTCTGTCTGCCATCAGAGCTGTAATCTGTCGCCTGGAAACGGATCCGGCCTAGTGTTCAGTGTTCTGGTCAGACAAGTTACATTTTCCCCAACTCAACAGATTCTCTGCAGACAGGGTCAGTGATATCATTCTGTTACTTCAGACAGGTAAAGGGGAGTCAAGGAGAGAAACTCATGTTCTGTCTTTGTGTACAGTAGTAGACCCAGAAGAAACTGCAACCTACAATGACCTCCAATGATTTCTGATGACCTCTCTAAGGTAGAGACAACCATATGAGAGAGGTTGGCTGACCATGTGTGTGTGTGGGAGGGTTATGGCGAGAGCGACCCGACACAGATGCCATCAGGTCCGCTCTGCTCCACTTTCCATCTGTGACCATCTGCTAGAGGGAGGGAGGGAGGGAGGGAGAGGATGGATGGAGGGAGGGAGGGAGGGAGAGGGATGGAGGGGATAGAGGGAGGGAGAGGATAGAGGGGGGAGGGAGGGGTGTTGAGGTGTTCAAGGGCATCCCTGTGCTTGTCACAAACTGAACAAAGGGGGAGGGGATGGGTGGCGCTTTGGGTTGGATGCGGTGAGACACACGCACATATCACTATGTACCACACCCCACACCTGCTCTCTGTCCCTCATGTCACATTCAGTTTAGTGCCAACCAGGAGACTGTAAGAGCTGACATATACAGTACAATCATTGGAGCAGACAGAGGTAGCAGTGACAGGGCATTGGCCTAATCCGGACCTAAAGCAGGACAAACACAAAAACTGACCTTGGATAAGTGCTGAGGGGGAACTATATTGATGACTCTGACTCAGAATTTACCACATACTGGTGGAGTTCAGACCCCTGAATACTGAATGTGTCAAATGATTAAACCAGTTAGTGCTTCATTCTCATTTCCATCAGCACAGGGTTTATTAAGCCTGGGCCCGCCTCTTTCTTACATCAATGACTGCGTAAATGGAGCCATGCAAATAAAACTTGATCAAATGACTGTGATTCCTAATCTCTGGTGTTATATAAAATTCCCATTAATGCTTGGATCATTTATTCTCCCTCTGACAACGTCATGTCCAGTTGGGAGTGTAAAGACGCAGCTTTCAGAAAGCCAGGGAAAAACATTGAAACCTCAGAGGGAATTAAGCAGCAGTTTTTCCGCATGCTAATTTATGTCTCAATGTCTCTCTGTCTGCCACACATTCAGACAGGGGATCATACTCATCAGCACCAATAACTAGCATCCCCGCTAAAGACACATCTTCTTAAGCAGCTGCTGTGTGTGTGTGTGTGTGTGTGTGTGTGTGTGTGTGTGTGCGCGTGTATCTGGTGGAGTCTATCTGGTATCATCGGCAGACTCGACAGCCTTGGTTTCTCAAATGATTGCCTCGCCTGGTTCACCAACTACTTCTCTGATAGAGTTCAGTGTGTCAAATCGGAGGGTCTGCTGTCCGGACCTCTGGCAGTCTCTATGGGGGTGCCACAGGGTTCAATTCTTGCAGCTCTTGCTGCTGGTGAGTCTCTGATCCACCTCTACGCAGACGACACCATTCTGTATACTTCTGGCCCTTCTTTGGACACTGTGTTAACAACCCTCCAGGCAAGCTTCAATGCCATACAACTCTCCTTCCGTGGCCTCCAATTGCTCTTAAATACAAGTAAAACTAAATGCATGCTCTTCAACCCATCGCTACCTGCACCTACCCGCCTGTCCAACATCACTACTCTGGACGGCTCTGACTTAGAATACGTGGACAACTACAAATACTTAGGTGTCTGGTTAGACTGTAAACTCTCCTTCCAGACCCATATCAAACATCTCCAATCCAAAGTCCAATCCAAAGGCTTCCTATTTCGCAACAAAGCACCCTTCACTCATGCTGCCAAACATACCCTTGTAAAACTGACCATCCTACCAATCCTCGACATTGGCGATGTCATTTACAAAATAGCCTCCAATACCCTACTCAACAAATTGGATGCAGTCTATCACAGTGCAATCCGTTTTGTCATCAAAGCCCCATATACTACCCACCATTGCGACCTGTACGCTCTCGTTGGCTGGCCCTCGCTTCATACTCGTCGCCAAACCCACTGGCTCCATGTCATCTACAAGACCCTGCTAGGTAAAGTCCCCCCTTATCTCAGCTCGCTGGTCACCATAGCATCTGCCACCTGTAGCACACGCTCCAGCAGGTATATCTCTCTAGTCACCCCCAAAACCAATTCTTTCTTTGGCCGCCTCTCCTTCCAGTTCTCTGCTGCCAATGACTGGAACGAACTACAAAAATCTCTGAAACTGGAAACACATATCTCCCTCACTAGCTTTAAGCACCAACTGTCAGAGCAGCTCACAGATTACTGCACCTGTACATAGCCCACCTATAATTTAGCCCAAACAACTACCTTTTTCCCTACTGTATTTAATTGATTTATTTTGCTCCTTTGCACCCCATTATTTTTATTTCTACTTTACACATTCTTCCATTGCAAATCTACCATTCCAGTGTTTTACTTGCTATATTGTATTTACTTTGCCACCATGGCCTTTTTTCGCCTTGACCTCCCTTATCTCACCTCATTTGCTCACATCGTATATAGACTTGTTTATACTGTATTATTGACTGTATGTTTGTTTTACTCCATGTGTAACTCTGTGTCGTTGTATGTGTCAAACTGCTTTGCTTTATCTTGGCCAGGTCGCAATTGTAAATGAGAACTTGTTCTCAACTTGCCTACCTGGTTAAATAAAGGTGAAATAAATAAATAAAATAAATAAATCTTGTGTGCTTCTGCTCTGTGTTTTGTGGTGTGGAAGGAATGCCAAGACGAGGAGCCCATAGCCGGGGCTTTGCTGTGTGTTTTGGGGTGTGGAAGGAATTCCAAGACGAGGAGCCCATAGCCAGGGATTTTCTGTGTGTTTTGGGGTGTGGAAGGAATGCCAAGACGAGGAGCCCATAGCCAGGGCTGTGCTGTGTGTTTTGGGGTGTGGAAGGAATGCCAAGACGAGGAGCCCATAGCCAGGGCTGTGCTGTGTGTTTTGGGGTGTGGAAGAAAGTGTGAACACGAGGCATCCATAGCTGGGGCTTTGCTGTGTGTCTTGGGTTGTGGAAGAAAGTACCAAGATGAGTCTACATTCTCGTCACATCACCGCCTCTCCCTCCCCCTCTTTCCTCTCTACGTCTTCCTTGGAGGCAGACAAGACATTTAATGATCTGCTCCTAAATATTAAGTGGATTAATCAGGAACAGAGCTAGAGCTTCATAAATAGCAATGAGAGGCGGTGAGACGAGAGGGGGTCGAGGATCCTCTCCGTATCCACTGTGTAGAGCTATTAAGAGTTTATTAATGCACTGGATTAAACCCAATAACCTCTATTTAAAGAAGGTGGGACATGCAGTCTATCTTAACGATGGATCTCATAGGGGTCCCACCGAAAGGGGATTGGGAGCCAGGGAAACAATTCCCGCCTCCACAGCTGAGTGACATGGGGCAAAAGCCAATCATATTTCATCTATGAGGGAGCCCTGGAGAGTTAGTGTCTCGCCCTCTTGTACAGAACCTTTCGACGTGCTTAGTGGCGATATAGAGGCCCAAACTGCTTAACGCTGCAGGTTGAAGTTAAATATATAATGGACACGTTTCCATTTATGCTACGTTAATCTGCACCTTTCGCCAACCAAAAACGTCCCCGATACAGCAACAGCAGATGTGGTACTTCTGAGTTTTAAGCTTGAGTAAAACGAGAGAGCAAGTCATATTTAGGAGGAACAATCAAGCCCTCAAGTAAGGGACATGACAATCCGATGAGGGGCTGGCTTGACAAATGTCAACATGCTCTGTCAACACATTGATGCTATGTCAACACCTCTCCCTGATAACGCCTGCTGGCCCTGAGAGGAAGCAGAAACAGTAGCCTATGTTCATCCTGACAGTATCCGTGGGGCTTTTGCAGTGTCTTTGTTAGGCGTGCGTCTGCAGGGGAAATAATAGGAAACAAGTGGCGTTTACAACGTTCAAACAATCTGCATCAATTCAGCCCATGGTACCGTATTACAGTTCTCCAGACACCTATTCCCTTGGAGAATAGGTGGTGTATGAGCAGCCGTATTACAGTTCTCCAGACACCTATTCCCTTGGAGAATAGGTGGTGTATGAGCAGCCGTATTACAGTTCTCCAGACACCTATTTCCTTGGAGAATAGGTGGTGTATGAGCAGCCGTATTACAGTTCTCCAGAAACCTATTCCCTTGGAGAATAGGTGGTGTATGAGCAGCCGTATTACAGTTCTCCAGACACCTATTTCCTTGGAGAATAGGTGGTGTATGAGCAGCCGTATTACAGTTCTCCAGACACCTATTTCCTTGGAGAATAGGTGGTGTATGAGCAGCCGTATTACAGTTCTCCAGAAACCTATTTCCTTGGAGAATAGGTGGTGCATGAGCAGCCGTATTACAGTTCTCCAGACACCTATTCCCTTGGAGAATATGTGGTGTATGAGCAGCCGTATTACAGTTCTCCAGACACCTATTCCCTTGGAGAATAGGTGGTGTATGAGCAGCCGTATTACAGTTCTCCAGACACCTATTTCCTTGGAGAATAGGTGGTGTATGAGCAGCCGTATTACAGTTCTCCAGACACCTATTTCCTTGAAGAATAGGTGGTGTATGAGCAGCAGTATCACAGTTCTCCAGAAACCTATTTCCTTGGAGAATAGGTGGTGTAGGAGCAGCCGTATTACAGTTCTCCAGAAACCTATTCCCTTGGAGAATAGGTGGTGTATGAGCAGCCGTATTACAGTTCTCCAGACACCTATTTCCTTGGAGAATAGGTGGTGTATGAGCAGCCGTATTACAGTTCTCCAGACACCTATTTCCTTGGAGAATAGGTGGTGTATGAGCAGCCGTATTACAGTTCTCCAGACACCTATTTCCTTGGAGAATAGGTGGTGTATGAGCAGCCGTATTACAGTTCTCCAGACACCTATTTCCTTGGAGAATAGGTGGTGTATGAGCAGCCGTATTACAGTTCTCCAGACACCTATTTCCTTGAAGAATAGGTGGTGTATGAGCAGCAGTATCACAGTTCTCCAGAAATCTATTTCCTTGGAGAATAGGTGGTGTAGGAGCAGCCGTATTACAGTTCTCCAGAAACCTATTCCCTTGGAGAATAGGTGATGTATGAGCAGCCGTATTACAGTTCTCCAGAAACCTATTTCCTTGGAGAATAGGTGGTGTATGAGCAGCCGTATTACAGTTCTCCAGAAACCTATTTCCTTGGAGAATAGGTGGTGCATGAGCAGCCGTATTACAGTTCTCCAGACACCTATTCCCTTGGAGAATATGTGGTGTATGAGCAGCCGTATTACAGTTCTCCAGACACCTATTCCCTTGGAGAATAGGTGGTGTATGAGCAGCCGTATTACAGTTCTCCAGACACCTATTTCCTTGGAGAATAGGTGGTGTATGAGCAGCCGTATTACAGTTCTCCAGACACCTATTTCCTTGGAGAATAGGTGGTGTATGAGCAGCCGTATTACAGTTCTCCAGAAACCTATTTCCTTGGAGAATAGGTGGTGCATGAGCAGCCGTATTACAGTTCTCCAGACACCTATTCCCTTGGAGAATATGTGGTGTATGAGCAGCCGTATTACAGTTCTCCAGACACCTATTCCCTTGGAGAATAGGTGGTGTATGAGCAGCCGTATTACAGTTCTCCAGACACCTATTTCCTTGGAGAATAGGTGGTGTATGAGCAGCCGTATTACAGTTCTCCAGACACCTATTTCCTTGAAGAATAGGTGGTGTATGAGCAGCAGTATCACAGTTCTCCAGAAACCTATTTCCTTGGAGAATAGGTGGTGTAGGAGCAGCCTTATTACAGTTCTCCAGAAAACTATTCCCTTGGAGAATAGGTGGTGTATGAGCAGCCGTATTACAGTTCTCCAGACACCTATTTCCTTGGAGAATAGGTGGTGTATGAGCAGCCGTATTACAGTTCTCCAGACACCTATTCCCTTGGAGAATATGTGGTGTATGAGCAGCCGTATTACAGTTCTCCAGACACCTATTCCCTTGGAGAATAGGTGGTGTATGAGCAGCCGTATTACAGTTCTCCAGACACCTATTTCCTTGGAGAATAGGTGGTGTATGAGCAGCCGTATTACAGTTCTCCAGACACCTATTTCCTTGGAGAATAGGTGGTGTATGAGCAGCCGTATTACAGTTCTCCAGACACCTATTTCCTTGAAGAATAGGTGGTGTATGAGCAGCAGTATCACAGTTCTCCAGAAACCTATTTCCTTGGAGAATAGGTGGTGTAGGAGCAGCCGTATTACAGTTCTCCAGAAACCTATTTCCTTGGAGAATAGGTGGTGTATGAGCAGCCGTATTACAGTTCTCCAGACACCTATTCCCTTGGAGAATAGGTGGTGTATGAGCAGCCGTATTACAGTTCTCCAGAAACCTATTTCCTTGGAGAATAGGTGGTGTATGAGCAGCCGTATTACAGTTCTCCAGACACCTATTTCCTTGGAGAATAGGTGGTGTATGAGCAGCAGTATCACAGTTCTCCAGAAACCTATTTCCTTGGAGAATAGGTGGTGTAGGAGCAGCCTTATTACAGTTCTCCAGAAAACTATTCCCTTGGAGAATAGGTGGTGTATGAGCAGCCGTATTACAGTTCTCCAGACACCTATTTCCTTGGAGAATAGGTGGTGTATGAGCAGCCGTATTACAGTTCTCCAGACACCTATTCCCTTGGAGAATATGTGGTGTATGAGCAGCCGTATTACAGTTCTCCAGACACCTATTCCCTTGGAGAATAGGTGGTGTATGAGCAGCCGTATTACAGTTCTCCAGACACCTATTTCCTTGGAGAATAGGTGGTGTATGAGCAGCCGTATTACAGTTCTCCAGACACCTATTTCCTTGGAGAATAGGTGGTGTATGAGCAGCCGTATTACAGTTCTCCAGACACCTATTTCCTTGAAGAATAGGTGGTGTATGAGCAGCAGTATCACAGTTCTCCAGAAACCTATTTCCTTGGAGAATAGGTGGTGTATGAGCAGCCGTATTACAGTTCTCCAGACACCTATTTCCTTGGAGAATAGGTGGTGTATGAGCAGCCGTATTACAGTTCTCCAGGCACCTATTTCCTTGGAGAATAGGTGGTGTATGAGCAGCCGTATTACAGTTCTCCAGACACCTATTTCCTTGAAGAATAGGTGGTGTATGAGCAGCAGTATCACAGTTCTCCAGAAATCTATTTCCTTGGAGAATAGGTGGTGTAGGAGCAGCCGTATTACAGTTCTCCAGAAACCTATTCCCTTGGAGAATAGGTGATGTATGAGCAGCCGTATTACAGTTCTCCAGAAACCTATTTCCTTGGAGAATAGGTGGTGTATGAGCAGCCGTATTACAGTTCTCCAGAAACCTATTTCCTTGGAGAATAGGTGGTGTAGGAGCAGCCTTATTACAGTTCTCCAGAAAACTATTCCCTTGGAGAATAGGTGGTGTATGAGCAGCCGTATTACAGTTCTCCAGACACCTATTTCCTTGGAGAATAGGTGGTGTATGAGCAGCCGTATTACAGTTCTCCAGACACCTATTCCCTTGGAGAATATGTGGTGTATGAGCAGCCGTATTACAGTTCTCCAGACACCTATTCCCTTGGAGAATAGGTGGTGTATGAGCAGCCGTATTACAGTTCTCCAGACACCTATTTCCTTGGAGAATAGGTGGTGTATGAGCAGCCGTATTACAGTTCTCCAGACACCTATTTCCTTGGAGAATAGGTGGTGTATGAGCAGCCGTATTACAGTTCTCCAGACACCTATTTCCTTGAAGAATAGGTGGTGTATGAGCAGCAGTATCACAGTTCTCCAGAAACCTATTTCCTTGGAGAATAGGTGGTGTAGGAGCAGCCGTATTACAGTTCTCCAGAAACCTATTTCCTTGGAGAATAGGTGGTGTATGAGCAGCCGTATTACAGTTCTCCAGACACCTATTCCCTTGGAGAATAGGTGGTGTATGAGCAGCCGTATTACAGTTCTCCAGAAACCTATTTCCTTGGAGAATAGGTGGTGTATGAGCAGCCGTATTACAGTTCTCCAGACACCTATTTCCTTGGAGAATAGGTGGTGTATGAGCAGCAGTATCACAGTTCTCCAGAAACCTATTTCCTTGGAGAATAGGTGGTGTAGGAGCAGCCTTATTACAGTTCTCCAGAAAACTATTCCCTTGGAGAATAGGTGGTGTATGAGCAGCCGTATTACAGTTCTCCAGACACCTATTTCCTTGGAGAATAGGTGGTGTATGAGCAGCCGTATTACAGTTCTCCAGACACCTATTCCCTTGGAGAATATGTGGTGTATGAGCAGCCGTATTACAGTTCTCCAGACACCTATTCCCTTGGAGAATAGGTGGTGTATGAGCAGCCGTATTACAGTTCTCCAGACACCTATTTCCTTGGAGAATAGGTGGTGTATGAGCAGCCGTATTACAGTTCTCCAGACACCTATTTCCTTGGAGAATAGGTGGTGTATGAGCAGCCGTATTACAGTTCTCCAGACACCTATTTCCTTGAAGAATAGGTGGTGTATGAGCAGCAGTATCACAGTTCTCCAGAAACCTATTTCCTTGGAGAATAGGTGGTGTAGGAGCAGCCGTATTACAGTTCTCCAGAAACCTATTTCCTTGGAGAATAGGTGGTGTATGAGCAGCCGTATTACAGTTCTCCAGACACCTATTCCCTTGGAGAATAGGTGGTGTATGAGCAGCCGTATTACAGTTCTCCAGAAACCTATTTCCTTGGAGAATAGGTGGTGTATGAGCAGCCGTATTACAGTTCTCCAGACACCTATTTCCTTGGAGAATAGGTGGTGTATGAGCAGCCGTATTACAGTTCTCCAGACACCTATTTCCTTGAAGAATAGGTGGTGTATGAGCAGCAGTATCACAGTTCTCCATAAACCTATTTCCTTGGAGAATAGGTGGTGTATGAGCAGCCGTATTACAGTTCTCCAGAAACGTATTTCCTTGGAGAATAGGTGGTGTATGAGCAGCCGTATTACAGTTGTAAAAAAAACTATTTCCTTGGAGAATAGGTGGTGTATGAGCAGCCGTATTACAGTTCTCCAGACACCTATTTCCTTGGAGAATAGGTGGTGTATGAGCAGCCGTATTACAGTTCTCCAGACACCTATTTCCTTGGAGAATAGGTGGTGTATGAGCAGCCGTATTACAGTTCTCCAGAAACCTATTTCCTTGGAGAATAGGTGGTGCATGAGCAGCCGTATTACAGTTCTCCAGACACCTATTCCCTTGGAGAATATGTGGTGTATGAGCAGCCGTATTACAGTTCTCCAGACACCTATTCCCTTGGAGAATAGGTGGTGTATGAGCAGCCGTATTACAGTTCTCCAGACACCTATTTCCTTGGAGAATAGGTGGTGTATGAGCAGCCGTATTACAGTTCTCCAGACACCTATTTCCTTGAAGAATAGGTGGTGTATGAGCAGCAGTATCACAGTTCTCCAGAAACCTATTTCCTTGGAGAATAGGTGGTGTAGGAGCAGCCTTATTACAGTTCTCCAGAAAACTATTCCCTTGGAGAATAGGTGGTGTATGAGCAGCCGTATTACAGTTCTCCAGACACCTATTTCCTTGGAGAATAGGTGGTGTATGAGCAGCCGTATTACAGTTCTCCAGACACCTATTTCCTTGGAGAATAGGTGGTGCATGAGCAGCCATATTACAGTTCTCCAGAAACCTATTTCCTTGGAGAATAGGTGGTGCATGAGCAGCCGTATTACAGTTCTCCAGACACCTATTCCCTTGGAGAATATGTGGTGTATGAGCAGCCGTATTACAGTTCTCCAGACACCTATTCCCTTGGAGAACAGGTGGTGTATGAGCAGCCGTATTACAGTTCTCCAGACACCTATTTCCTTGGAGAATAGGTGGTGTATGAGCAGCCGTATTACAGTTCTCCAGACACCTATTTCCTTGGAGAATAGGTGGTGTATGAGCAGCCGTATTACAGTTCTCCAGACACCTATTTCCTTGAAGAATAGGTGGTGTATGAGCAGCAGTATCACAGTTCTCCAGAAACCTATTTCCTTGGAGAATAGGTGATGTATGAGCAGCCGTATTACAGTTCTACAGACACCTATTTCCTTGGAGAATAGGTGGTGTATGAGCAACCGTATTACAGTTCTCCAGACATCTATTTCCTTGGAGAATAGGTGGTGTATGAGCAGCCGTATTACAGTTCTCCAGACACCTATTTCCTTGGAGAATAGGTGGTGTATGAGCAGCAGTATTACAGTTCTCCAGACACCTATTTCCTTGGAGAATAGGTGGTGTATGAGCAGCCGTATTACAGTTCTCCAGAAACCTATTTCCTTGGAGAATAGGTGGTGTATGAGCAGCCGTATTACAGTTCTCCAGACACCTATTCCCTTGGAGAATAGGTGGTGTATGAGCAGCCGTATTACAGTTCTCCAGAAACCTATTTCCTTGGAGAATAGGTGGTGTATGAGCAGCCGTATTACAGTTCTCCATAAACCTATTTCCTTGGAGAATAGGTGGTGTATGAGCAGCCGTATTACAGTTCTCCAGAAACCTATTTCCTTGGAGAATAGGTGGTGTATGAGCAGCCGTATTACAGTTCTCCAGAAACCTATTTCCTTGGAGAATAGGTGGTGTATGAGCAGCCGTATTACAGTTCTACAGACACCTATTTCCTTGGAGAATAGGTGGTGTATGAGCAACCGTATTACAGTTCTCCAGAAATCTATTTCCTTGGAGAATAGGTGGTGTATGAGCAGCATTATTACAGTTCTCCAGACACCTATTTCCTTGGAGAATAGGTGGTGTATGAGCAGCCGTATTACAGTTCTCCAGAAACCTATTTCCTTGGAGAATAGGTGGTGTATGAGCAGCCGTATTACAGTTCTCCAGACACCTATTCCCTTGGAGAATAGGTGGTGTATGAGCAGCCGTATTACAGTTCTCCAGAAACCTATTTCCTTGGAGAATAGGTGGTGTATGAGCAGCCGTATTACAGTTCTCCAGAAACCTATTTCCTTGGAGAATAGGTGGTGTATGAGCAGCCGTATTACAGTTCTCCAGAAACCTAATTCCTTGGAGAATAGGTGGTGTATGAGCAGCCGTATTACAGTTCTCCAGAAACCTATTTCCTTGTTGAATAGGTGGTGTATGAGCAGCCGTATTACAGTTCTACAGACACCTATTTCCTTGGAGAATAGGTGGTGTATGAGCAACCGTATTACAGTTCTCCAGAAATCTATTTCCTTGGAGAATAGGTGGTGTATGAGCAGCCGTATTACAGTTCTCCAGACACCTATTTCCTTGGAGAATAGGTGGTGTATGAGCAGCAGTATTACAGTTCTCCAGACACCTATTTCCTTGGAGAATAGGTGGTGTATGAGCAGCCGTATTACAGTTCTCCAGACACCTATTTCCTTGGAGAATAGGTGGTGTATGAGCAGCCGTATTACAGTTCTCCAGACACCTATTTCCTTGGAGAATAGGTGGTGTATGAGCAGCCGTATTACAGTTCTCCAGACACCTATTTCCTTGGAGAATAGGTGGTGTATGAGCAGCCGTATTACAGTTCTCCAGAAACCTATTCCCTTGGAGAATATGTGGGGTATGAGCAGCCGTATTACAGTTCTCCAGAAACCTATTTCCTTGGAGAATAGGTGGTGTATGAGCAGCCGTATTACAGTTCTCCATAAACCTATTTCCTTGGAGAATAGGTGGTGTATGAGCAGCCGTATTACAGTTCTCCATAAACCTATTTCCTTGGAGAATAGGTGGTGTATGAGCAGCCGTATTACAGTTCTCCAGAAACCTATTTCCTTGGAGAATAGGTGGTGTATGAGCAGCCGTATTACAGTTCTCCAGAAACCTATTTCCTTGGAGAATAGGTGGTGTATGAGCAGCCGTATTACAGTTCTACAGACACCTATTTCCTTGGAGAATAGGTGGTGTATGAGCAACCGTATTACAGTTCTCCAGACATCTATTTCCTTGGAGAATAGGTGGTGTATGAGCAGCCGTATTACAGTTCTCCAGACACCTATTTCCTTGGAGAATAGGTGGTGTATGAGCAGCAGTATTACAGTTCTCCAGACACCTATTTCCTTGGAGAATAGGTGGTGTATGAGCAGCCGTATTACAGTTCTCCAGAAACCTATTTCCTTGGAGAATAGGTGGTGTATGAGCAGCCGTATTACAGTTCTCCAGACACCTATTCCCTTGGAGAATAGGTGGTGTATGAGCAGCCGTATTACAGTTCTCCAGAAACCTATTTCCTTGGAGAATAGGTGGTGTATGAGCAGCCGTATTACAGTTCTCCATAAACCTATTTCCTTGGAGAATAGGTGGTGTATGAGCAGCCGTATTACAGTTCTCCAGAAACCTATTTCCTTGGAGAATAGGTGGTGTATGAGCAGCCGTATTACAGTTCTCCAGAAACCTATTTCCTTGGAGAATAGGTGGTGTATGAGCAGCCGTATTACAGTTCTACAGACACCTATTTCCTTGGAGAATAGGTGGTGTATGAGCAACCGTATTACAGTTCTCCAGACATCTATTTCCTTGGAGAATAGGTGGTGTATGAGCAGCCGTATTACAGTTCTCCAGA
The DNA here is from genome assembly GCF_002021735.2 of Oncorhynchus kisutch. NCBI lineage: Eukaryota > Metazoa > Chordata > Actinopteri > Salmoniformes > Salmonidae > Oncorhynchus > Oncorhynchus kisutch. The sequence goes on from NC_034188.2 coordinate 28,349,963, forward strand.
CACCTATTTCCTTGGAGAATAGGTGGTGTATGAGCAGCAGTATTACAGTTCTCCAGACACCTATTTCCTTGGAGAATAGGTGGTGTATGAGCAGCCGTATTACAGTTCTCCAGACACCTATTTCCTTGGAGAATAGGTGGTGTATGAGCAGCCGTATTACAGTTCTCCAGACACCTATTTCCTTGGAGAATAGGTGGTGTATGAGCAGCCGTATTACAGTTCTCCAGAAACCTATTCCCTTGGAGAATACGTGGGGTATGAGCAGCAATATTACAGTTCTGGATTTGAAGGCTTGGTCTTGGAATGGCCCACATTTGGAAAGATTCATTTTTCTGTGACGTTGACTGAACAAGTTACCGGGCTGGCCCAGCCGACTTGATTTTCAGACACTAATCTTAGGTCAGTATTGTGTGTTTTCCCCAAATGGATTTGAGAAGGGTAGGCTGAACCTAGATCTGTGCCCAATGCGCCGTTTCTATCCATAGCTATATTAATCCACACCACCAGTCACAGATCACAGCCCTAACCTAGTTTTAAATCACCATGACACAGCCATAACAGACTCAGAATGATAGAGGGAGTGAGAGGGCAGAAGGGATAGAGGGAGAGAGAGGGCAGAAGAGATAGAGGGAGTGAGAGGGCAGAAGAGATAGAGGGAGAGAGAGGGCAGAAGAGATAGAGGGAGAGAGAGGGCAGAAGGGATAGAGGGAGAGAGAGGGCCTAAGAGATAGAGGGAGAGAGAGGGCAGAAGAGAGAGGGAGAGAGAGGGCAGAAGAGATAGAGGGAGAGAGAGGGCAGAAGAGATAGAGGGAGAGAGAGGGCAGAAGGGATAGAGGGAGAGAGAGGGCAGAAGAGATAGAGGGAGAGAGAGGGCAGAAGAGATAGAGGGAGAGAGAGGGCAGAAGAGATAGAGGGAGAGAGAGGGCAGAAGAGATAGAGGGAGTGAGAGGGCAGAAGAGATAGAGGGAGTGAGAGGGCAGAAGAGATAGAGGGAGTGAGAGGGCAGAAGGGATAGAGGGAGAGAGAGGGCCTAAGAGATAGAGGGAGAGAGAGGGCAGAAGAGATAGAGGGAGAGAGAGGGCAGAAGGGATAGAGGGAGTGAGAGGGCAGAAGAGATAGAGGGAGTGAGAGGGCAGAAGAGAGAGGGAGAGAGAGGGCAGAAGAGATAGAGGGAGAGAGAGGGCAGAAGAGATAGAGGGAGAGAGAGGGCAGAAGGGATAGAGGGAGAGAGAGGGCCTAAGAGATAGAGGGAGAGAGAGGGCAGAAGAGAGAGGGAGAGAGAGGGCAGAAGAGATAGAGGGAGAGAGAGGGCAGAAGAGATAGAGGGAGAGAGAGGGCAGAAGGGATAGAGGGAGAGAGAGGGCAGAAGAGATAGAGGGAGAGAGAGGGCAGAAGAGATAGAGGGAGAGAGAGGGCAGAAGAGATAGAGGGAGAGAGAGGGCAGAAGAGATAGAGGGAGAGAGAGGGCAGAAGAGATAGAGGGAGAGAGAGGGCAGAAGAGATAGAGGGAGAGAGACTGGAAAATGAATTTTCTTCCAGCTGCATGAATCAAATTGAGTACAAAAGGGCATTATCAAATCGATAGATTTAATATGGCATATTAGATGAAGACAAAGGCATGTCTGGTGAGGGGAGTTAACTTTTGACTGATGTCACTGGGACACATCAATATAGTCCATTGCCATTTGGATGAAGGATAAGCTATGTAAAATGCAATAACACACAACTCCCAAACCTCGATGAAACTTGTAAAAGGATTTTAGCTCATGTATGCCTGAGTGACAGAGTATGTGTAATATATATTTTGTGTGTGTGTGTTCACGCAAAAATGGACATCATTTAAATAAGACCATCACACAGAGTAGGTACAGGACAGGACAGACTTAAATTTATTCAGACAAACATTGTGGAACTGTTACAATAAAATCAAGATATTTTCAGCCCATAACATCAACATTCCATTATAGCTCCAGAAGGGGAAAAATAAGACACTGAAGAACTCACTACACTATGCTTCTATGGAAAGAGCTACATGAATCTAGCTACATTAAGGACAATTGATTGACATACTTTAGTCTGTTAAATGCAACTGGACAAAGCCACAGTGCCTTCACATGGCAATATATTACACCCCTTTCACAGAGTATTGTTTTCTCTTTACAAAGTAAAAAATATATAGAATTAACAAAGAAGACTTTAGCAAATATGGCCATTTATGTGTTTGTTTGGACTAGCGGAGCTGTCATACTAGAACTGTGTGTGTGTGTGTGTATGTGTGTATGTGTATGTGTATGTGTATGTGTATGTGTATGTGTATGTGTATGTGTATGTGTGTGTGTGTGTGTGTGTGTGTGTGTGTGTGTGTGTGTGTGTGTGTGTGTGTGTGTGTGTGTGTGTGTGTGTGTGTGTGTCTGAGGACAGTTCAGTAACTGTCTAATACAGGTTGGAAATGAGAAGGACCATTTCCTTCTCAATTATTGCGCTTTTGTTATTGCGCTTTTGTAGACGTTTGAGCAACTAGGGTTACTCAGCTTTGTACACAAGTAGGCCAGGCAAGGGAGGGACAGCAGTGGCATCAGGACAGGGCAAGGGTCACTTAAGACATCATGAGAGGGCAAAGGCCAGATTGATGGCAGGATCAAAAAAGGAGCCTTACACTGCTTCGGGAAGAGATTACTTTATACACACATGTTACAAGTATGTTACAGTCACTCTCTCTCTCTCTCTCTGTGTATGTGTGTGTATGTGTGTATGTGTGTGTGTGTGTGTGTGTGTGTGTGTGTGTGTGTGTGTGTGTGTGTGTGTGTGTGTGTGTGTGTGTGTGTGTGTGTGTGTGTGTGTGTGTGTGTGTGTGTGTGTGTGTGCGTGTATGCGTGTGTGTGTGTGTATTGTGTTAGTGGAAGGTTTATTGTCTCTCTGGCTGATGTACACACAGAGAGGTCAGAGTTTAAGATGCAAAGGGTAAAAAAACGAAAGGGTCATCATGCATGTTATTGACGAGATCAACAAACAACCAATCAATATCAGGGTCAGAGGTGAGATGTCAGAGGGGATGCAGTGACCAGATGAGTTAATGTTGTGATCGATACAGGAAATCACCCAAAAGTTGTTACTAAATACACAGATATACAGTTGAAGTCGGACGTTTACATCCACTTAGGAGTCATTAAAACTATTTTTTTCAAACACTCCACAAATTTCTTGTTAACAAACTATAGTTTGGGCACGTCGGTTAGGACATCTACTTTGTGCATGACACACGTTTTTTGGATGTGTACCTGTGGATTATTTTTCCAATAATTGTTTACAGACAGATTATTTCATTTATAATTCACTGTATCACAATTACAGTGTGTCAGAAGTTTACATACACTAAGTTGACTGTGCCTTTAAACAGCTTGGAAAATTCCAGATAATAATGTCATGGCTTTAGAAGCTTCTGATAGGCTAATTGACATCATTTGAGTCAACTGGATGTGTACCTGTGGATGTATTTTAAGGCCTACTCAGTGCCTCTTTGCTTGACATAATGGGAAAATCTAAAGAAATCTACAAAACAAAAATGTAGACCTTCACAAGTCTGGTTCATCCTTGGGAGCAATTTCCAAATGCCTGAAGGTACCACGTTCATCCGTACAAACAATAGTACGCAAGTATAAACACCATGGGCCCATGCAGCCGTCATACCGCTCAGGAAGGAGACTCTTTCTGTCTCCTAGAGATGAATGTACTTTGGTGAGAAAAGTGCAAATCAATCCCAGAACAACAGCAAAGTACCTTGTGAAGATGCTGGAGGAAACAGGTACAAAAGTATCTATATCCACAGTAAAACGATTCCTCTATAGACATAACCTGAAAAGATCGTACTTTTTGGAGAAATGTCCTCTGGTCTGATGAAACAAAAATAGAACTGTTTGGCAATAATGACCATCATTATGTTTGGAGGAAAAAGGGTGAGGCTTGCAAATGTGAAGCACGGGGGTGGCAGAATCATGTTGTGGGGGTGCTTTGCTGCTGGAGGGACGGGTGCACTTCACAAAATAGATGGCTTTATGAGGGAGGAAAATTATGTGGATATATTGAAGCAACATCTCAAGACATCAGTCAGGAAGTTAAAGCTTGGTCACAAATGGGTCTTCCAAATGGACAATGACCCCAAGCATACTTCCAAAGTTGTGGCAAAATGGCTTAAGGACAACAAAGTCAAGGTATTGGAGTGGCCTTCACAAAGCCCTGACCTCAAACCAATATAACATTTATGGGCAGAACTGAAAAAGCGTGTGCGAGCATGGAGGCCTACAAACCTGACTCAATTACACCAGTTCCAACTTATTGTGGGAAGTTTGTGGAAGGCTACCCGAAATGTTTGACCCAAGTTAAACAATTTTAAGGCAATGCTACCAAATACTAATTGAGTGTATGTACATTTCTGACCCACTGAATGTGGTGAAATGTGGTGAAAGAAATAAAAGCTGAAATAAATGGTTCTCTCTACTATTATTCTGACATTTCACATTCTTAAAATAAAGTGGTGATACTAAGTGACCTAAAACAGGGAATTTTTACTGGGATTAAATGTCATGAATTGTAAAAAAAAAACGGAGTTTAAATGTATTTGGCTAAGGTGTATGTAAACTTCTGACTTCAACTGTATATTGTTATGGTTGAGGGACATGGAAATAGTTAGAGAGGGGGAAGGAGAGAGAGGGGGAAGGAGAGAGAGAGGGGGAAGGAAGAAACAAATAAGAACAGAGAACAAAAAGGGAGGATAGGCATTAGAGAAAAATATACATTTTAGGGAAAGCGAAAGAATGCCCAAAACCCAAAAGCATACATTTCTTCCCCTGAGTTCTTCTGCCTGTCTTTCATCTTGGAGCGAGATGAAAGGTTGACTCTACGGGCGTTAAATGACCCCCCATTCCGCCCAATCATGGTGTGCATTACTCGTCTCCACAGAGACCCTGGGCTGAGATACAAGGCAGCGAGCGATATGACAGCCTCGCAGGGGAGACATCTCTGAGCTATAAAAAAACAAAATAAGGGAAACGAGAGAGAGGAGCGCCATGGCTGTAAAACTCCCTCACACATTCCCCCAGTGTGAAAAACAGAGGAGAGAGTGAGAGAGAGAGGAGGGTAAGAGAGAGGGATAAAAATAGGGAAAATAAGCGAGTGACAAAATGATAGTGAAGATGAGCAAGAGAGAGGGGGAGCTAGAGGGAGTGGAAGGCTGTGAGAGAGGGAGCAGAGGAAGAGTGAGAGAGTGGGAGATTTGAAAGTGAGCAATCAGTGTTAGGTCGTGATAGGCTGTTTTCTAATTTGCTGTGTGCCTGCCTGGAACTACACTTATATTTTACAGATTGAAACATCAGTGGTGCCAACTGATTGGCTGAAGAGTAGAAGAGCTCAGTGATGTATTGTGTGAAGTTTTAGTCAGTGCTGGATCCCTTTCAAAAAAAGATTGAAAACTGCAAACTGTAGTAAGTGCAGTGGTATTTTGGACGCAGTAATTGCAGAATAACTGCAGTTAAACTGCTGAATTACTGTAGTAAAAACAACAGTTATACTGCACTCTGACTGGAATCTTTTTCCGTAAGGGATGAGCCAAAGTGTCAATCACAAAAGTCTCACACTTTAATCAAAGATCCGTTCAAGATGTGTTCCCGCTGGCCAAAGCACGCCAAAGCACGCCAAAGCACGCCAAAGCAAGAGCAATGTATCATTATGCTGCATCACAAGACCAATGAAACACAAGCCTTACAAATACAGTACTGACAACTGATAATATAGTGCCCAGCTCAGACCCTCGAATATATACGTCCGATCATCCAAGGCCTGTCATTATCAAAGTGGAATGCCACTGAGCATTGTGTGGGTGTGCTTATACTGTTCCAGTCTAAGGCTTAACTGTTCAAAAGCCTACCTTCTGGGTTAAGCCTATCTCATCTGGGTTTGTGGGCTAGATATGTTCAGATAACTGACCTCACTTGATTACCACGTGGAATATTCTGGAAAAAAAAGCAGGAACTTATTTAGAATAGAAGTTATAGAATGTTCCACTTCCTCAGTCAACAGTACACACCAATGGCTACAGAAATAAAACTCTATGACAAACAAAACTATTATGCTCTGTTCCTTTTAACAGACTCACTGCTTCTAGTTGTGTCCCCCCCCCCCCCCCCAAAGCGAACCCTTAAAAGCATTTTCTCTTTGTGTCCGTTTCTAAATCTGCAGGCTGGATTTGGGAGGGTTTGAAAAAGGTCTGAATAATGGCAGGGCTCTTTGTGTGACCACAATTAGATTTCTCTGTTCTGTAGTTCTACAGACTAAGTGCCTCCAGCTGAAACAGAAGTACAAAACTAGCTGGGGAAAAAAGTCATTATCAAAGCTTTCAAGTTGAAGAGAGTGGTTGCTATTTAGTAAGTGGCTAACAACATGGTTTTGAACTTTTAAAAGCTCAATTGGAAGAGGAAGCATCAAATAAAGACTGCACAGCATTGAGACAGCAAGGGGAGGGAGCACTGCAGCAGCCAATATGGACATTGTCAAATCAACATCTAATCCAATTTTATTTGTCACATGCTTCGTACACAACAGGTGTAGAGTAACAGTGAAATTCTTACTTTACAGGTCCCTTTCCAACAACGGACACAGGATACATAGAGAGTTATACACTGAGTGGACAAAACATTAGGAACACCTGCTCTTTCCCTGACATAGACTGACCAGGCGAATCCAGATGTGATCCCTTATTGACGTCACTTCTTAAATCCACTTCAATCAGTGTAGATGAAGGGGAGGAGACCGGTTAAAGACGGAATTTAAGTCTTGAGGCGAGGCAATTGAGACATGGATTGTGTATATGGGGCGTTCAGAGGGTGAATGGGAAAAACAAACCTTTGAATGGGGTATGGTAGTAGGTGCCAGGCGCACCGGTTTATGTCAAGAACTGCCACGCAGCTGGGTTTTTCACGCTCCCATGTGTGGTCCACCACCCAAAGCACATCTAGCCAACTTGACACAACTGTGGGAAGCATTGGAGTCAACATGGGCCAGCATCCCTATGGAACGCTTTCAACAACTTGTGGAGTCCATGCCCTGACGAATTGAGTCTGTTCTGAGGGCAAAAGGGCAGGGTGCAACTCAATATTAGGAAAGTGTCCTTAATGTTTGTACACTCAGTGTATCTTGCCACCCAAACTTGTCTTTCCACAGGGGCGTAGTCAGGGAACATGCAACAAAAAGTAACCCATCATCACTGTTTCTGGTCCTAGGGCACCCTGGAGCATTCAATAACAGCAAGAACATTATTCTCGACCAAAGAGCCTATAGAATATTCTGGAACCAGAGAATATGGTATTCTAGAACATGAGGGGTGAGGCCGGGAGCGGAAAATGGAGTCTTTGACAGAAGGGCCAGAACACACCATAGAATCTCACCTTCAAACTTGTCTCTGACCTCACAGTCAGACAAGAGACTCTCAGAGACGCACAGACACAGATACAGATAAAGAGAGAGAACGGGGAGATGAGAGAGTAAGAACAAGAAGGAGAGAGAGAGAGGATATAGCAATGTGTCAGTCTATGGTTGAAGGGTTTGAGGACAAACGCAGTAGCAGAGGGACACACATTAAAAGAGACTAGACAGTCTTTGTTTGAATTGAATACGTCTCTATTCTCTGAAGGAGAGTAGGAGGGACACACTATATGAAGGTTGAGTAGCGGAGAGAAAGTTTCAAGGTGAACAAGAGGCATAGAGGAGGGGATAGTCAGTTGAACACAGAGTTGATGCTGAGGGGTACGAAGGAGACGCTGGGATGGCTTCAGGTCTGTTCAGAGTTAACGGGGGTCCCTGGTTGGTTGATGGGAGAACAGGTGGGGGCGGAGCTACCAGATGTAGCCAATCTCGTCATCTTTGTCATCTTCCTCGTCCTCGTCATCCTCAATGGCCCCTCTGGGGTGGATCCGGCCCCGCCTCTGCTTCTGTCGGCTCCTCCCACTCTGAGCTGGCTCCTCCTCCTGGTCATCAAGGAGAATGACAGCGCCCCCACTGCCAAAATCCCCTGAGGTCTCTTGGTCCTCCTCTACACAGAGAGAGAGAGAGAGAGAGAGAGAGAGAGAGAGAGTTAGGTTAGACAGAGACAGACAGGTTAGACAGAGACAGACAGGTTAGACAGAGAGGCAGACAGGTTAGACAGAGACAGACAGGTAAGACACACATTTAGACAGAGAGACAGGTGGGTTAAGAGACAGACAGACAGGTTAGACAAAGAGACAGACAGGTTAGACAGAGAGACAGACAGGTTAAACACACATTTAGACAGAGAGACAGATGGGTTAAATAAAGAGACAGACAGGTTAGACAGAGAGACAGACAGGTTAAACACACATTTAGACAGAGAGACAGATGGGTTAAATAAAGAGGGAGACAGGTTAGACAAAGAAGCAGACAGGTTAGACAGAGAGACAGACAGGTTAAACACACATTTAGACAGAGAGACAGATGGGTTAAATAAAGAGGCAGACAGGTTAGACAGAGAGACAGACAGGTTAAACACACATTTAGACAGAGAGACAGATGGGTTAAATAAAGAGACAGACAGGTTAGACAGAGAGTGTCATGCCCTGGTCTAAGTATTTTGTGTTTTTCTTCATGTATTGGGTCAGGCCAGGGTGTGGCATGGAGTTTTTGTATTGTGGTGTGTTTTGTCTTGGGGTTTTGGTGTGTAGGTTTTTGGGATTGTAGCTAGTGGGGTTATCTAGCAAGTTATATGGCTGTCTGGAGTGGTTCTCAATCAGAGGCAGGTGCTTATCGTTGTCTCTGATTGGGAACCATATTTAGGCAGCCATATTCTTTGAGTTTGTCGTGGGTGATTGTCCTATCTGTCCTATGTGTACTCTCTGTTAGTTTGCACTAGTATAGGCTGTTTTCGGTTTTCGTTTATTGTTTTGTAGTGTTCGTGTTTAGTCGTGTTTACGTTTGTTTAAATAAACATGGATCGCAATCGACACGCTGCAGTTTGGTCCGACTCTCCTTCATCACAACTAGAAAGCCGTAACAGAGAGGCAGACAGGTTAGAGCAGAGGTTCCCAAACTTCTTCGGCCAGTGACCCCATTTTGTTCTAATTTATTTTGCAATCCCACCCTATAAAAAAGGTGATCAATGTTAACTTTTTAATTGGGCTATTACAAATCAGTCTGACAGTACTTTTGACAGTAGTTTAATTTATTTTTATTTAACCTTAATTTAATCTGAAGGAAGTATGGTTTGAAGTGATTGAAATGCATCAGAAAGGTCTTGGGATGTTCAGAAGATCATCAGACAATCATTTTGTTTGATCTTGATGTTCTTTTCTCCCCAGTCTGATTTAGTGCCTGGTCTTGTCCACTCTGTTCTAATGAGGCTTGTTGGGTTTTGTAAAGAGAAACAGAAGACACATACGTGTTCCTGAGAGTCTAACCATTCAGTGATGTGGTCATTATATGTAGGTTAAACCAATCAAAAGATAGAGCCACATTTGTAGGAAGAAAACAGAAACCCCTCTGTTTATTACAGTCACATCTAGCGGCTACCGGAGGTTACTGACATAACCCCGGTTCTATGAACCAAGTGCAATTAAAGAGTTTCTCTCGCAACCCCATTTTTAAATCAGGCGACCCCCACGTGACAGCGAGACAGGCAGGTTAGATACAGAAACTAACTACCACTGACGATCTGCTTTTGGTTGAGATGCGCTTTTCCGACAACACAATGCATTACTGTAAATAACCTCATCTTCCTCCAATGGCCCATGTGAGCCGGAGCGCTGCTTTATTCAAGCTCACAATCTTATAGCATCAAACGCTTCAAAGGAACGCTGTTAAAGCCCAAATACATGAACAGTGAATCAGAGGAGGCAGCCAGAGGCATTCAGCTATAGATAGATAAGGCTTCACAGGCTGTTCTCAGATCTGTCTGGTTGGATACACAACTTCCATTAGCAGCACAGGATTTACAACACTAACATTCAGTCTGGCAATTGTTACTGAAGATCAGTCTCCTTGTGAAATTGAAAAATTATTTAGAGATACAAGTACCAAAAATCGCATTCCACAACTACAAAACAAAAATGTGACAATAACAACCTCCCTTCCTCCTAAAGGGCTGGAGAGTTTTTTTCATTTTCGCGGCGCAACAGACACACACACACGCACGCACACACATACGCACTTTTGCCCTGTAAAAAAGTGTCTAACAGATCAGACATTGAGAGGCATCCCACGTTCAGTGGTATCTTTAAAGAAAGACTCAGCGAGATGGCTGCCTCCAGCAACCCGAGATAACACAGGCTCAGATCACACACACACACACACACACACACACACACACACACACACACACACACACACACACACACACACACACACACACACACACACACACACACACACACACACACACACACACACAGTAACACCTGTATCAATGAGCACACTCGTAGAGACATATGGGGCGCCGTGTAAAGAGTATCCTGGAGGTGTACTGTGTGTGCCTGTGCTCATGTGTTGAAAAGGGTGAGTAATTTTATGTCGGGTTCAAATACTATGTGAAACCTTTCAAATACTTGCTGTAGCTTGCCTAGAGTGCCAGATGGGCGTGATCTTCAGTTTTAGTGTGTGTGTTGACTGTGATTGGTCTTACCACAGGTGGGGTTGCCCTGTTTTCTGGAGCCGGCGATCTCGTTGCCGTATTTGTCCACACACCAACACTGTCCAGTACTGCCATGACACTGGGTTGGCTTAAAGTATCCCTCCTCAGAACAGCGTGGAATATAGGACCCTAGAGAGAGAGAGAGAGAGAGAGAGAGAGAGAGAGAGAGAGAGAGAGACACAGAGAGAGACACAGAGAGAGACACAGAGAGAGACACACAGAGAGACACAGAGAGACACAGAGAGAGACACAGAGAGAGACACAGAGAGAGACACACAGAGAGACACAGAGAGAGACACAGAGAGAGACACAGAGAGAGACACAGAGAGAGATGAGTGAAATAAAGAAGAAAAAACACAATTCTAAACAATCTTGTAATAAATGTACTCATGGTCATGTCTCTGTAGGTTTTGTGTATGCAGAGGCTGAGGCAAACAATCAATTACTAGAACCTAGGCTCTGACAACAGTAATACATCCTGCTTAAAGGGGACCAGGCATTTTCAATAACAGCACACACACACACACACACACCCGTTAACATCATTTTTCATTTTTTTGTGACCCAGTGAAAGACACTTTCTCAAAGTGTGTTTTGTCATGAGTTATAACACTATTACGCACGATTATTGATGGCCGTTTGGCTGAGGGTTTGAAGGGGTTAGGGGCGGGGGACTTTTAGATAAAATGTCAGGGTGTGTGTGTGCTATTGATATTTTGTGTTGTTGTCAGCTGGGTGATGTATTACGGCTAAATATGTAGCTTCATTTCCATATGCAGTGTAAAAATAAATAATAAATAAATAAATAATAAAAATATATACTTTTTGCAGAGGAGTGATTGACAGCTGTTACTCCAGCAGACTGACCTATGACAGTGTTCCTCCGACCCTGGATCTGACTCCGGTTCATCTCATTCTGGCAGGGCAGACCTGGAGAAAGACATATAGAACAGTTCAAATGAACCTTCTCCATCACACACACCTCTCTTTTTGCTCTTCTACTTCTCCCATCCCTCCTCCCTCCATGCACTCTATCCCTTCCTTTTTACTGCCTTCCCTTTCAGTGCCTTCCCTTTAGTCATTGTCTGCCCTCCCTTCACCCCTCCATCTCTCCCTTCACCCCTCCATCTCTCTCTTCACCCCTCCATTTCTCCCTTCACCCCTCCATCTCTCTCTTCACCCCTCCATCTCTCTCTTCACCCCTCCATTTCTCCCTTCACCCCTCCATCTCTCTCTTCACCCCTCCATCTCTCTCTTCACCCCTCCATTTCTCCCTTCACCCCTCCATCTCTCTCTTCACCCCTCCATCTCTCTCTTCACCCCTCCATTTCTCTCTTCACCCCTCCATTTCTCCCTTCACCCCTCCATCTCTCTCTTCACCCCTCCATCTCTCTCTTCACCCCTCCATTTCTCCCTTCACCCCTCCATCTCTCTCTTCACCCCTCCATCTCTCTCTTCACCCCTCCATTTCTCCCTTCACCCCCCCCATCTCTCTCTTCACCCCTCCATCTCTCTCTTCACCCCTCCATCTCTCTCTTCACCCCTCCATTTCTCCCTTCACCCCTCCATCTCTCTCTTCACCCCTCCATTTCTCCCTTCACCCCTCCATCTCTCTCTTCACCCCTCCATCTCTCTCTTCACCCCTCCATTTCTCCCTTCACCCCCTCCATTTCTCTCTTCACCCCTCCATCTCTCTCTTCACCCCTCCATCTCTCTCTTCACCCCTCCATCTCTCTCTTCACTTCTCCATCTCTCTCTTCACCCCTCCATTTCTCCCTTCACCCCTCCATTTCTCCCTTCACCCCTCCATCTCTCTTTTCACCACTCCATCTCTCTCTTCACCCCTCCATTTCTCCCTTCACCCCTCCATCTCTCTCTTCACCCCTCCATTTCTCCCTTCACCCCTCCATCTCTCTCTTCACCCCTCCATCTCTCTCTTCACCCCTCCATTTCTCCCTTCACCCCTCCATTTCTCTCTTCACCCCTCCATCTCTCTCTTCACCCCTCCATCTCTCTCTTCACTTCTCCATCTCTCTCTTCACCCCTCCATTTCTCCCTTCACCCCTCCATTTCTCCCTTCACCCCTCCATCTCTCTCTTCACCCCTCCATCTCTCTCTTCACCCCTCCATTTCTCCCTTCACCCCTCCATCTCTCTCTTCACCCCTCCATTTCTCCCTTCACCCCTCCATCTCTCTCTTCACCCCTCCATCTCTCTCTTCACCCCTCCATTTCTCCCTTCACCCCTCCATCTCTCTCTTCACCCCTCCATTTCTCCCTTCACCCCTCCATCTCTCTCTTCACCCCTCCATCTCTCTCTTCACCCCTCCATTTCTCCCTTCTCCCCTCCATCTCTCTCTTCACCCCTTCATCTCTCTCTTCACCCCTCCATTTCTCCCTTCACCCCTCCATCTCTCTCTTCACTCCTCCATCTCTCCCTTCACTCCTTCATCTCTCTCTTCACTCCTCCATCTCTCTCACCATCAGGTTTCTGGAAGCAGTAGCACCACTCGTTGTTGGACAGTTTTCCATCCTTGAAGGAGTCGCAGGAGTTGAAAAGGGGCTTCATACACAGCTCATACTTGTCCAGGTAGATGGCGCTGAGCTCTGATTGGTCCAGCAGGAGGTCATAGTTCATGTCCAGCTTGTTGAACATCCAACCCAGAGAGTCCTTACAGATCGGCAAGATACTGGTGTCAAAACCTATGGGAGGGGAGATGGGGAAATTAGTGTGTATGTGGGGTGGGGTGGGGGAAGGGAGGGTAGTTTGAGGACATTTGTGTTTGTGTGTGTGTGTGTGTGTGTGTGTGTGTGTGTGTGTGTGTGTGTGTGTGTGTGTGTGTGTGTGTGTGTGTGTGTGTGTCTGTGTGTCTGTGTCTGTGTGTGTGTCTGTATGTTTTAGAAAAGACAGTAAAGCATGAAGATTCCTAGAAACCAATAGAATTTGAGTAATACATATTCAGCTACTTCAGACATTGACTCCAATCTACGTTGTGCCTTTAGATTTGGAGAAAATGAACAACTAAATAATAATTATTCACTTCTACCATTGACTTCCCAAACACCTGTCTGGTCTGTTGAGTATGCTTTGCGAAGCGTTCCCAGAAGTATCGCAATGTTGGGCCTCTGCATTTAGAAACCTTTTGGTTGTATTTGAGGGGTCTTTTCAGGGCCTCTTGTCTTGGCTTCAGTCAGGGCCTCTTGTCTTGGCTTCAGTCAGGGCCTCTTGTATTGGCTTCAGGTCAGGGCCTCTTGTATTGGCTTCAGTCAGGGCCTCTTGTCTTGGCTTCAGTCAGGGCCTCTTGTATTGGCTTCAGGTCAGGGCCTCTTGTCTTGGCTTCAGGTCAGGGCCTCTTGTCTTGGCTTCAGGTCAGGGCCTCTTGTATTGGCTTCAGGTCAGGGCCTCTTGTATTGGCTTCAGGTCAGGGCCTCTTGTCTTGGCTTCAGTCAAGGCCTCTTGTCTTGGCTTCAGGTCAGGGCCTCTTGTCTTGGCTTCAGGTCAGGGCCTCTTGTATTGGCTTCAGGTCAGGGCCTCTTGTATTGGCTTCAGGTCAGGGACTCGTGTCTTGACTTCAGTCAGGCCCTCGTGTCTTGACTTCAGTCAGGGACTCGTGTCTTGACTTCAGTCAGGCCCTCGTGTCTTGACTTCAGTCAGGGACTCGTGTCTTGACTTCAGTCAGGCCCTCGTGTCTTGACTTCAGTCAGGCCCTCGTGTCTTGACTTCAGTCAGGCCCTCGTGTCTTGACTTCAGTCAGTGACTCTTGTCTTCGGGCTTTTCAGTCCAAAATCTGAGTAAAGTGCTGGGAGAGAGTTTGTACTTTTGAAGTGTGAGACATGTTGACATTTAGTAGAGCACATAGGAGCACTGTCCTCATCATCTACAGTCCTCATTAGAACTGAAAAGAGCAATGGACTTTCAAATGGCAGTGCAATTAAAAACAGGGAAAAAAATACACACACACACACACACACACACACCACACACACACCACACACACACACACACACACCACACACACACACACACACACACACACACACACACACACACACACACACACACACACACACACACACACACACACACACACACACACCACACACCACACACACACACACACACGCACACACACACACACACACACACACACACACACAGAGATAATGGTGTGACTCACGTCCTGCCGCTGAATCAGAGTTGGCAGAGGATTTGAGGTCTCGGTTGGCGTCGAGGTGGAGAACTCCGAACCAATCCTTCAGTCTGGATGCTAGGCTATGCAGGTCCCCATCACTGCAGACTAGACATACACATACACACAGACAGACACACACACACACACACCCGTGTTATCAGGAAGCAGGGTTGGGCTCAATTCAGAATTTTGGAATTGACTCCCATTCAACTCATGAGATGAAATTCGAATTGAATTGGCCACACCCCGCAGGATGTATAATATTTATTTGCGTTTGAGTGACAGGAAGAAGAATTTAATTCAGTGCAACTCAAATAAATTCCACTCAGTCATAGAACATGAGAGTTTCATTGAATTTGACAGGTCACACTTCCAGATACCAAAGAATATAAATTTCCTTTGGAAACAATGTTCATATTCTCTTTTAACCTTAGTGCTTAGAATGTCCAATTCTATTTCCACCAACCATGTCATTTGTTTGGCTTCTTTTGAAGTTCTCAGGGTCAACTTCAGGGTTAAACTAATGCATTCTGAGAAATGTAGTATTTTCGTCATAGTGAACAAAATGTAAGTGATTCATGAAATATAAGAACTTAGACTATTAGCACACATGTTTTCTTTTCCTTGATCATTAATTTTAAGAGTTTGTTTCACCGATTTTGTATATGCATGTACAGTGGGGAGAACAAGTATTTGATACACGCAGGTTTTCCTACTTACAAAGCATGTAGAGGTCTGTAATTGTTATCATAGGTACACTTCAACTGTGAGAGACGGAATCTAAAACAAAAATCCAGAAAATCACATTGTATGATTTTTAAGTAATTAATTAGCATTTTATTGCATGACATAAGTATTTGATCACCTAACAACCAGTAATAATTCTGGCTCTCACAGACCTGTTAGTTTTTCTTTAAGAATTCCTCCTGTTCTCCACTCATTACCTGTATTACCTGCACCTGTTTGAACTCGTTACCTGTATAAAAGACACCTGTCCACACACTCAATCAAACAGACTCCAACCTCTCCACAATGGTCAAGACCAGAGCGCTGTGTAAAGACATCAGGGATAAAATTGTAGACCTGCACAAGGCTGGGATGGGCTACAGGACAATAGGCAAGCAGCTTGGTGAGAAGGCAACAACTGTTGGCGCAATTATTAGAAAATGGAAGAAGTTCAAGATGACGGTCAATCACCCTCGGTCTGGGGCTCCATGCAAGATCTCACCTCGTGGGGCATCAATGATCATGAGGAAGGTGAGGGATCAGCCCAGAACTACAAGGGCAGGACCTGGTCATTGACCTGAAGAGAGCTGGGACCACAGTCTCAAAGAAAACCATTAGTAACACACTACGCCGTCATGGATTAAAATCCTGCAGCGCACGCAAGGTCCCCCTGCTCAAGCCAGCGCATGTCCAGGCCCGTCTGAAGTTTGCCAATGACCATCTGGATGATCCAGAGGAGGAATGGGATAAGGTCATGTGGTCTGATGAGACAGAAATATAGCTTTTTGGTCTAAACTCCACTCGCCGTGTTTGGAGGAAGAAGAAGGAGGAGTACAACCCCAAGAACACCATCCCAACCATGAAGCATGGAGGTGGAAACATAATTATTTGGGGATGCTTTTCTGCAAAGGGGACAGGATGACTGCACCATATTGAGGGGAGGATGGATGGGGCCATGTATCGCTAGATCTTGGCCAACAACCCTCTTCCCTCAGTCAGAGCATTGAACATGGGTCGTGGCTGGGTCTTCCAGCATGACAACGACCCGAAACACACAGCCAGGGCAACTAAGGAGTGGCTCCATAAGAAGCATCTCAAGGTCCTGGAGTGGCCTAGCCAGTCTCCAGACCTGAACCCAATAGAAAATCTTAAGAGGGAGCTGAAAGTCCGTATTGCCCAGCGACAGCCCCGAAACCTGAAGGATCTGGAGAAGGTCTGTATGGAGGAGTGGGCCAAAATCCCTGCTGCAGTGTCTGCAAACCTGGTCAAGAACTACAGGAAGCATATGATCTCTGTAATTGCAAACAAAGGTTTCTGTACCAAATATTAAGTTCTGCTTTTCTGATGTATCAAATACTTATGTTATGCAATAAAATGCAAAGTAATTACTTAAAAATCATACAATGTGATTTTCTGGATTTTAGATTCCGTCTCTCACAGTTGAAGTGTACCTATGATAAAAAATGACAGACCTCTACATGCTTTGTAAGTAGGAAAACCTGCAAAATAGGCAGTGTATCAAATACTTGTTCTCCTCACTGTATATAACGACATGTTTGATGTTTTCTGCTCAAGATGTATATATGTATATAGCTCAACCCTGGCAGGAAGGCAGGGGAATGTCAATCTCACACTTGTCATTTCAATAAAAATGAATGTATTATATTTTATAGCCACATTGATGCAACATGATTCTGTTTGATAAGGTTGGGTGAAATGACATCAGCACAATATTGATTAAACCAATATTTTTCTTGTATTTGACTATAGAAGAACAACACACCACACAGGAGCAGCTGAGTTCTATTGTCCTCCCTGTTGCTATAGGAACACAAGCAGGCTCACCATCTTACTGCATGCTCTGTGTGTGTGTGTGTGTTACAATCTCTCATTGATCACTAGAAGATACAACTGCACTGTTAGAGCTAGGAACACAAGCTTCATCACTACACCCACAATAATGTCTGCTAAATATATATATACTGTATATATATATATATATATATATATATATATAGAGAGAGAGAGAGAGTATAACACATTAATTCTGCCAGAGCTCCACCTGAGCTGATACCGAGCTCCACCAAAGGTGAGACATTAACATCAGACCCAGCACTGTCACCAGGGACACACACAATCTCAGATGCACACACAAGCTTGGACACAGAAACACACAGGCACATACACACTCATACAAATAAACGCACACACACACACACACACACACACACACACACACACACACACACACACACACACACACACACACACACACACACACACACACACACACACACACACACACACACACACACACACACACACACACTATACTGCAGGCAAATCCCAGATCTCATCTTGGCTTGAAGGTTAACACCAAACAATGTGCTGGTGTGACAGGTCACCTGGGAGTCTATCTTTATTGACCCATAAATAGATAGGGGGTAAAGAAGGACATAAGATGCTACATTAGTCACACAGCAGTTTTCCCCAACTCTATTTAAATGGCCAAAAATCCACTGCGCCAGGAAACAGTGGCTATACTAAGCCTTTATTAGAAGTGAATGGTGTTGCTAACTAACAGTTGATGCTGGCTCAGATCTGTGATTTCAAGTCCTTGTTTCCTCTCCCATCCTCTCTGACGTGGTCGATACAGAGAAGTCTATCTGACCGCTGTGGAAAACCACTCTCTCATCCACAGCCTCGACCACTAACAAGGTATTTTCGGCCAATTAACAACAACTGACTCACTTTCTGTCAGGATGTGTGTGGGTCTCCGCATGATTGACACGGTCTCTAGGATGATGAGAACTAATTGACAGTTTAATAACGAACCTGAAACGCCTCATACCGAGCGAGCCAATCAAAAGCCATCATCCTTGGCATGGCAAACAGTCATATTCCAGAAGGCTAAAGAACATTAACATTCCAACAGCACACTGACCAATTAGCTAGCATTACATACTGCTACATACTGCAGCAATACTGTAGGAATCCATTCAGCTGGATGCTTAATGATACAAATGTAAGACACAAACCTTATACACAGGATCAGAGACACACACGTTCCCAACCTAGAGAATCTGGGTCACTAGAGGAAGAGTTTTCCCATCAGTCACTGGCATTGTATGGTAATCAAACCCCTCTGCTGTAGCTCCTATTTAAACTGGGACAAAAACTGCTGCAACTTCTGATTACGTACACACTCGTTCATGCACACACGCACACACACAGCCTACCTTCACTTCCGGTGAGTTGAGCTTGGCAGAGTAATACTGAGAGACTTTTTTGTGGGTTACAGGTCATATCTTCAAATTCATATAATTTCATACATTTCGTTTTTATCACATTTCCATTTACTATTTTCCATATATCTATTTCTGTTGCACCCACTCAGAAGAAAAAGATATATATGAAGTACCAGTCAACATTTTGGACACACCTACTTATTCAAGGGTTTTTCTTTATTTTGTACTATTTTCTACATTGTAGAATAATAGTGAAAACATCAAAACTGTGAAATAATACAAATGGAATCATGTGGTAACCAAAAAAGTGTTATTAAACAAATCAAAATATATTTTACATTTTAGATTCTTTAAAGTAGACACCTTTTTGCCATGGCATTCTCTCAACCAGATTCACCTGGAATGCTTTTCAAACAGTCTTGAAGGAGTTCCCACATATGCTGAGCACTTGTTGGCTGTTTTTTCTTCAATCTGTGGTCCAACTCATCCCAAACCATATCAATTGGTTTGAGGTCGGGTGATTGTGGAGG
This sequence comes from Oncorhynchus kisutch, assembly GCF_002021735.2. NCBI lineage: Eukaryota > Metazoa > Chordata > Actinopteri > Salmoniformes > Salmonidae > Oncorhynchus > Oncorhynchus kisutch. The sequence goes on from NC_034188.2 coordinate 28,369,345, forward strand.
CCCTGTCATCTGATGCAGCACCATTACTCTCCTTCTTGGTCAAATAGCCCTTACACAGCCTGGAGGTGTGTTTTGGGTCATTGTCATGTTGAAAAACAAATGATAGTCCCACTAAGAGCAAACCAGATTGTATGGCGTATCGCTGCAGAATGCTGTGGTAGCCATGTTGTTTAAGTGTGCCTTGAATTCTAAATAAATCACTGACAGTGTCACCAGTAAAGCACACCCAAACCTCCTCCTCCATGCTTCACGGTGGAACCAAAAATCTCAAATTTGGACTCATCAGGCCAAAGGACAGATTCCCACTGGTCTAATGTCCATTGCTCATGTTTCTTGGCCAAAGCAAGTCTCTTCATATTATTGGTGTCCTTTAGTAGTGGTTTCTTTGTAGCAATTTGACCACGAAGGGCTGATTCACGCAGTCTCTTCTGAACAGTTGATTTTGAGATGTGTCTGTTACTTGAACTCTGTGAAGCATTTATTTGGGCTGCAATTTCTGAAGCTGGTAACTCTAATGAACTTATCCTCTGCAGCAGAGGTAACTCTGGGTCTTCCTTTCCTGTGGCGGTCCTCATGAGAGCCAGTTTCATCATAGCGCTTGATGGTTTTTGCCACTGCACATGAAGAAACGTTTAAAAGAAATCCCGATTGACTGACCTTCATGTCTTAAAATAATGATGGCCTGCCATTTTTTCTTTACTTATTTGAGCTGTTCTTGCCATAATATGGACATTGCCTTAAACCAAATAGGGCTATATTGTGTATAACACTCATACCTTGTCACAACACAACTGAATGGCTAAAACACATTAAGAAGGAAATAAATTCCACTATTTAACTTTTAACAAGGCACACACACCTGTTAATTGAAATGCATTCCAGGTGACTACTTCATGAAGCTGGTTGAGAGAATGCCGATAGTGTGCAAAGCTGTCATCAAGGCAAAGGGTGGCTACATTGAAGAATCTAAAATCGAAAATATATTTAGATTTGTTTAACACTTTTTGGTTACTACATGATTCCATAGGTGTTATTTCATAGTTTTGATGTCTTCACTATTATTCTACAATGTAGAAAATAGTACAAATAAAGAAAAACCCTTAAATGAGTAGGTGTGTCCAAACGTTTTACTGGTGCTGTATTTATACATACATAATACAAAGTAATGCTCATTTTGCTCATGTTACAGAGTTTAGGAAATAGTCAATTTAGTATGTAAAGGAAAATCAACAAGAAAATCCCATTCCATTCCCCCAACCCCACCCAGCCAACATGTCTCCATCCAAGACTCAAGTATATTTGTCCAGACCTCGATTGTTCCTTGACTAGCACCATTCATTCTCGATGTCGATAAGTCAAATGTTCTACCTTCTAACAGTAACTGAATCCACTGATGAATTAGGAGTGATGAGGTGACTGCCATCTAAGAGCCAACATATTTTTTAAGGCAGTGCTGCCTGCCAGCAGTAATCGTGTCTGATTGATTCAGAAATTCAACATGTTATCCTCGTTAAGTAACATCGTGGATGTGAAGCATTGAATATTTACATTCATGCCCTTTGAAATGACTTTTGTAACTTTGTTCCAAAAGCATTTAACTACAGGGCACTCCCATGTCCTATGAAGAACAGGGCCTACCTGATTTAGGGGACACAGTGAACTGTTGGAGCAATTTCATCGTAAAAAGTTGATTTGGCTTTAAATACAGTCTTCGAAAAAACTTGAAAATAATAAATTGATTGTTCGGATTACAGGATGCCATGGTCATATTTTGTCCATATTCTGTTTCAGTGTTAACAGTTGTTGGTCTGTGGACCATGCTTGTTTAATGGCTAGCTCAGAATATGAGCTTTCCAAAAGCTGTTTATATATTATGGAGATTAGTCCTTTCGGAAGCCCAGATACTTTCTTTAGAAATCCCATTATCGGACGGTTCGGTTGTTGGGTTTCCAAGGGACTCCATAGACCAGCATAGTTGACCTAAGTTGTACATTTCTAAAAAATTAAACGAGTTACCTGGTAATGTGTCTTTCAAATCTTAGAATTGTTCTCAAACCATTCCTGTCCATGATATCGGCAAGGGTACGGAATCCACATGTAGACCATTGGGCAGATGCAATGGCTGCCCTCCATTTCGCAATGTACTATTGTGAAATATTGGAGTCTAGGCATGTCATTTTGATTCCCAGCTACATTGTTTTTAAAATTTGTGGCAAATAGAAATTGTGTAAGCAATAAAAGGACCAAAGCGTACTTTACATCGTTTCAGGGATATATCAGTGAAAACAAAATGATTGTTTTCGTTCCGTTCCACTCTGCCAACCAGCAAAATAACGTTCTGAACTGGTTCAAACCCACAAAAAGTTTCTTTCTGTTCCTTTTTTGACTTGTGAAATCGCCATCAATTTTACATTTAGCTCATTAAATGACTCCACCAAACAATGCCGATGGAACAGCTTGCTATAGACCGGCCAACCTAATGGACAGGCAAGTGTAGGGCGTGAGATGCGACTGAAATTTTGCAGGTGGGGAGAGAGCGAGCGAGGGTTGGACATGGAGGCTTGGCTTGAAGCGCTTAGCATCATGAAATGACGTGCATTATAATCTGTTTAGGATATAAGGATATAGTAGGCCTATCATTCCCACTTTACTAAATGACATAATTATACACTAGCTAGTTGCCTACAGAGGACTGGCTAATACGGAGGAAGTTTGAACGTCCGAACGTTGGCTCAAAGCCCTGAACCAGAGCTAATAACAAGCTTGGGTGGCACCTCCTCCAGGACAATAGGAGACACCATATCTCTGTGTATTCAGCCAGGGGGCGGAAGAATCAGGTCTAAGCCAATTGAGGATGGGGCGATACGCTAGTGACTGGAATTACAATTTAAAGTTTGGTAGAGATAGCCCTCCTATATCTTTCCCTCTTTGTAAGTCTGTTAATTTTTTTGGGGGGGGGATCAGCTCATTTTTATCTGAAATTCAAGCAGTGGAACCCTATAATACAGTCACAGACAGATAAAGAATGAAAAGATAGAGAATATAATTCCCTCCATTCACCGCACCTCCACAGGGACAGACAATATCAGCTCTGTGTGTGTGTGTGTGTGTGTGTGTGTGTGTGTGTGTGTGTGTGTGTGTGTGTGTGTGTGTGTGTGTGTGTGTGTGTGTGCGTGTATGTGTGTGTGATAAATACTGTAGAGCGTTATCAGGTGTGTGCTGGCGTGTTCCTTCATTGTACAGTATATCACTCCCTGATAGTGCCGTCCAGTGAGGCACCTGATATTACAGTAACACACAGACAAAAACTCTGAATGACGTAGCAAGAAAAACACATGTAAAGAGACAGAACATCACCAGACTAGGGACTCAACTCAAACCAGGGACAAAACTAGAGATAAAACATTACATTAGGTGGTAGAGGAAAGGAGAGGCAACTCAGCTATGAATCGTGATGGGCTTCGACACTAAAGGTGTCACATCAAATTGTATTTGTCACATACACGTGGTATTGTGGGTGTAGCGAAATGCTTGTGTTTCTAGCTCTAACCGTGCAGTAATATCTAACAGTATTATCTAACAATTTCACAACAATACACACAAATCTAAAGTAAGGGAATGGAATTAAAAATATATAAATATTGGGAGAGCATAGACTTAGATACAGTAGAATAGGATATAATACAGTATATACATATGAGATGAGTAAATGCAAAATATGTAAACATTATTAAAGTGACGTAAACATGATTATAGTGACATAAACATTATTAAAGTGCAATGTGTGGCTGTGATTCAGTGAACCATGAAACAATGTCTAGGTGAAATGACATGACTTCCACAGTAGCTGGCCGTCAATGTCAATTGTTCGGCCAGTGCTTTGAAAACTGTTTTTCAATAGAAATCTGAAGCTAATCAAAGGCATTGTCCCAAGCAATCATCTCTGAAGAAAAAGTGTGTGTGTGTGTTTGTGTGTTTGAAGTAGTGTGTGAGACTGTGCCAATGTGTGTGTGAGGTGTGTGTGTTTAGGAATCAGTTTTATTGACTCTACTCTTGTTTATCTCCTCCATCTGCTGCATTCCAGCTGGATCCACACGCACACACACACACACACACACACACACACACACACACACACACACACACACACACACACACACACACACACACACACACGCACACCTTCCATCTTCCAGGCTTTTGAAGCAGGGAACAGCAAGGATTGCTCTCTGTGTAAAAGCTTTGTCTGGGACTGAGTTCCTCTGAGGAGCGCCAGGTAATCACCAAGACAATGGGCCATGAAATCACAGACTATGACAGTCTGTCTACAGCCAGGTTAGTCAGGGACACGGTGGCCAGACTCTAACCCAGGACCAGGGATGGGTGTCTAGTTTGTCCACTCTGTCCCCCTCCACCACCTCCTTTTGAATGATAACCTGTCACTCACACCTGTTCCAATAGAGATCCCACTCTCTATCTCTCCCTGTTTCTCTCTGTCTGTCTCTCTCTCCCTGTCTCTCTCTGTCTCTCTCCCTGTCTCTCTCTCCCTGTCGCTCTTGCTCTCTCTCCATGTCTCTCTCTGTCTATCTCTCCCTGTCTCTCTGTCTCTCTGTCTCTCTGTCTCTCTGTCTGTCTGTCTGTCTCTCTGTCTCTCTGTCTCTCTCTCTCTCTCTCTCTCTCTCTCTCTCTCTCTCTCTCTCTCTCTCTGTCTCTCTCCCTCTCTCTCTCTCTCACTGTTTCTCTCTGTCTCTCTCCCTGTCTCTTTGTCTCTCTCTCTCACTGTCTCTCTCTGTTTCTCTCTGTCTCTCCCTGTCTCATTTTCCCTCTCTCTCTCTCTCTCTCTCTCCCTGTCGCTCTCTGTTTATTGCTCTCTCTTTCTCTCTCTGTCTCTCAATTCAAGGGGCTTTATTGGCATGGGAAACATGTGTTAACATTGCCAAAGCAAATGAGGTAGATAATTTACAAAAGTGAAATATCTGTCTCTCTCTCTCTATGTATGTCTCTCTGTCTCTCTCTTGCTCTCTCTCTCTCTCTCTCTCCCTTGTTCTCTCTCTTCCACCTACTTTACTTACTCACCTCTCATATTATATGCATCTTTCTTTGATCCTTTCTTTCTGTCTGTCTGTCTTTCTTTCTCTCTCGCCTTTCCCTCTCTGATTGTTCTGAGTGCTCCTTTGTCACCTCTCTGTCTCCCACAGTCATCTTGACAGTGAGGTTTGGGTAGAATGAGGACCCAGAAGGACCCCCCCCCCCCCGTCTCACCGTCACCGTAATCATTTCAGACAGGCACAACGAGGCCGCCCGCTCCGCGGGTCCTTTTGTCAGCAGTGACTCAGAACAGTGGGGTCGATCACTCAGCCGCTCTCAACCCACAGAGACACACACACAGGAGACAAATCAAACAGGCCAAATGCACTCCTAAATGCTTCAGTCTACTCTTTTTGTGCCCCCTCAACTGGATCAGAAAGCCCCACAGATGTCACGGGGACGTCAGGTCTCAAAGCGTTTAAACAGTCTAAAACAATTCCCTTCAGGTGAAATAACCATTTTTGACTTCAGATTGAAACATTCTGCTAAGATGTGGAACTGTGATATATTAGGGAGGGAGGGAGGCAGACAGGCTGACAGGCAGGCAGGCGGGGTGAGGAGGAGGGAGTCACGGACGGAGGGAGAGAAGGGATAGGAGGGGGGGAGGGTGTATTATCAGTATATAGAATCCTGCTTTATGTATCTTCGCACTTCGTCCTGTTTTCATACGCAAAGGAAATACCTCCACTAAATCCTCTGTGACATCACAACAGAGATTACACACAAGAACACAAACACATACTCCCGGGCCAAAGACAAACAGTACCAGTCAAAAGTTTGGACACACCTACTCAATCAAGGGTTTTTCTTTGTTTTTACTATTTTCTACCTTGTAGAATAAGCTAATTTGGACCCATCAAACCAAAGGACAGATTTCCACCCGTCTAATGTCCATTGCTCGTGTTTCTTGGCTTAAGCAAGTCTGTTCTTATTATTTGTGTCCTGTAGTAGTGGTTTCTTTGCAACAATTCAACCGTGAAGGCCTGATTCATTTATTCAGCGGGCCCCCGGGTGACGCAGCGGTCTAAAGCCCTGCATCTCAGTGCAAGAGGCGTCACTACAGCCACTGAATCACATCCGACTGTGATTGGGAGTCCCATAGGGCGGTGCACATTTGTCTCAGCGTCGTCCGGATTTGGCCGGGGTAGGCCATCATTGTAAATAAGAATTTGTTCTGAACTGACTTGTCCAGTTAAAGAAAGGTTACATTTAAAGAAATTAAAATACATTCGCTGTCACGACTTCCGCCGAAGTCGGCTCCTCTCCTTGTTCGGGCGGCGTTCTGCGATCGACGTCACCAGCTTTCTAAGCCTTCGCTGCTCCATTTTTCCTATAGGTAGACCCTTCCCGGTACACGCTCTAGATAGTCCACCATTAGGGTCCGGGCTAATCAGGGAGGCCACCATCTCCTTGGCTATGCAGGGGAATCATGAGGAGAGAATCAGTCTCTTTCTCATTGACTCACCTGCATTTCCTGTGGTACCAGGCCTTCCCTGGTTGGCTCTGCATAACCCCACTATTTCCTGGTAACAGAGGGCTCTCACGGGGTGGTCGCGAGAGTACTCAGGGAGGTGTGTAGGGGTTTCCGTTGGTGCTACCACGGTGGAAAGTCCAGACCAGGTCTCCACCATGCGCATCCCCCCAGAATATGCTGATAAGGCTCTCGCCTTCTGTAAAAAGTAGGCGACTCAATTACCACCTCATCGACGGGGGGATTGTGCGATAAATCTCCTGGTAGACGCTGCTCTTCCCAGGAGTCACGTGTATCCCCTGTCGCAAGCGGAGACTGTGGCTATGGATACGCATGTCTCTGAATCCCTGCGTCAGGGGTACATTCGGCCCTCTACTTCACCTGCCTCCTCGAGTTTCTTTTTTGTGAAGAAGTATGGAGGTTTACGCCCGTGCATTGACTATCAAGGTCTCAATCAAATCATGGTGGGGTACAGTTACCCGCTACCTCTTATCGCTACGGCGATTGAGTCAATGCATGGGGCGCGCTTCTTCACGAAACTGGATCTCAGGAGTGCGTATAACCTGGTAGGTATCCAGGAGGGAGACGAGTGGAAGACCGCATTCAGTACCACCACAGGGCATTATGAGTCGCTAGTCGTGCCGTACAGCTTGATGAATGCTCCATCAGTTTTCCAATCCTTTGTAGACAAGATTTTCAGGGACCTGCACGGGCAGGGTGTAGTGGTGTATATCGATGACATTCTGATTTACTCCGCTACATGCGCCGAGCATGTGTCCTTGGTGCACAAGGTGCTTGGTCGACTGTTGGAGCATGACCTGTATGTCAAGGATGAGAAATGCCTGTTCTTTCAGCAGACCGTCTCCTTCCTAGGGTAACGCATTTCCACATCAGGGGTGGAAATGGAGAGTGACTGCATTTCAGCCATGCGTAATTGGCCGACTCCCACCACGGTAAAGGAGGTGCAGTGATTGTTAGGGTTTGCCAATTACTACCGGAGATTTATCTGGGGTTTTGGTCAGGTTGCTGGGCCCATTAGCTCATTGCTGAAGAGAGGTCCTGTAAGGTTGCAGTGGTCGGCTGAGGCGGACAGGGCTTTTGGGCAGCTAAGAGCTCTGTTTACTTTGGCTCCAGTGCTGGCCCATCCGGATCCCTCTTTGGCATTCATAGTGGAGGTGGACGCGTCCGAGAATGGGATAGGAGCTGTGCTTTCTTCTCGAAGAAGCTCAGTCCAGCGGAGCGTAACTATGATGTGGGGGACCGGGAGTTGTTGGCTGTGGTTAAAGAGTTGAAAGCATGGAGACATTGGGGGGGCTAAACACCCTTCCCTCATCTGGACTGACCACCGCAACCTGGAGTACATCTGGGCAGCGAGGAGACTGAATCCTCATCAGGCAAGATGGGCCATGTTCTTTACCCGTTTTGTGTTCACCCTGTCCTACAGACCAGGTTCCGTCCAGACTGTATGACACGTCTGCTGTCCGTGAGCAGTTGATCTCTTGGGCCCACACATCTCCCTCCTCTGGTCATCCGGGGATCGGTTGGACGGTGCGCTGTCTGACTGGGAAGTACTGGTGGCCCACTTTCGCAAAGGACGGGAGGCTTTATGTTTCCTCCTGCTCGGTGTGTGCCCAGTGTAAGACTCCGAGACAACTGCCCAGAGGTAAGTTACATCCCTTACCCGTTCCACAACGACCTTGGTCACATCTGTCAGTGGATTTCTTAACAGATCTTCCTCCCTCACAGGGTAACACCAAGTCCTGTCATCTCCTCCCTCTTCCTGGTGTCCCTACGGCCCTACAGACTACGGAGGCCCTGTTTACACATGTCTCCCGGCACTACGGGGTGCCTGAGGATATAGTGTCGATCGGGGTCCCCAGTTCACGTCGAGAGTTTGGAGGGCGTTCATGGAACGTCTGGGGGACTCGATCAGCCTTACCTCAGGTTTTCACCCGAGAGTAACGGGCAGGTAGAGAGAGTCCACCAAGATGTGGGCAGGTTTCTGCGGTCTTATTGCCAGGACCAGCCGCGGGAGTGGGCAGCGTTTGCGCCCTGGGCCGAGATGGCACAGAACTCGCTTCACCACTCCTCCACTAAGCTCTTCCCCTTTCAGTGTGTATTGGAGTACCAGCTGGTTCTGGCACCATGGCATCAGGGTCAGACCGATACTCCTGCGGTGGACGACTGGTTTAGGCGTGCGGAGGAGACATGGGAGAGCACTCGTGTCCATCTCCAGTGAGCCACGCGTCGTTAGAAAACCAGCACGGACCGCCACCGCAGTGAGACCCCTGTGTTCGCACCGGGGGGGGGGGGGGGGTCTGGCTCTCGACCCATAACCTGCCCCTCCGACAGCCCTGCCTGAAGTTGGGTCCGCGGTTTGTGGGGCCATTTAAAGTCCTGAGGAGGGTGAACGAGATATGTTACAGATTACAATTTCCCTCTTATTATCGTATTAACCCCTCGTTCCATGTGTCTCTCCTCCGGCCGGTGGTGGCTGGTCCGCTCCAGGAATCTGAGGTGCGGGAGGTCCCTCCGCCCCCTTTGGACATCGAGAGGGCCCTGGCGTACATTGTTCATTCCATCCTGGATTCGAGGCGTCGGGTGGGGGGCCTTCAGTACCTCGTGGAGTGGTAGGGGTACGGACCGGAGGAGAGGTGCTGGGTTCCGGTTGCAGATATTTTGGATCCTGAACTACTGCGGGAGTTTCACCGTCGCCGGCCGGATCCCCCTTCGTCTCGTCCTCCGGGTCGTCCTTGAGGCCGGTGTCGGCGCGCTGCTGGAGCCGCGCGTCAAGGGGGGGGGGGGGGTACTGTCAGTCGGCTCCTCTCCTTGTTCGGGTGGCGTTCGGAGATCGACGTCACAGGCTTTCTAGCCATCGCCGCTCCATTTTTCATATATCCATTTGTCTTGTCTTGTTTCCATGCACACCTGGTTTTCATTTCCCCAATCAATCTGCTTTAACCCTCTGTTTCCCATCATGTTTTGTGTGTAATTGTTTTCATGTCAAGTGATGTTCGTTAAGCGCTTTTACTTTATTGTTCCGTTTTTTGAGCGCGTTTGTGTTGTTGTGCTCCAGGTTTGGAACTATAATAAAGTGCACTTTATTTATCAGACTCTGCTCTCCTGCACCTGACTTCGCCTTCATACACACCCTGACATCGGGCTGCAATGTCTGAGGCTGGTAACTCTAATGAACTTATCCTCTGCAGTAGTCTTCCTTTCCTGTGGCGGTCCTCATTGAGAGCCAGTTTCATCATAGCGCTTGATGATTTTTGCGACTGCACTTGAAGAAAGTTCTTGACATTTTCTGGATTGACTGACCTTCACGTCTTAAAGTAATGATGGACTGTTGTTCCTCTTTGCTTATTTGCGCTGTTCTTGCCATAATATGGACATGGTCTTTTACCAAATAGGGCTCTCTTCTGTGTACCACCCTACCTTGTCACAACACAATGATTGGCTCAAATTAAGAAGAAAATAAATCCCACAAATGAACTTTAAACAAGGCACACCTGTTAATTTAAATGCATTCCAGGTGACTACCTCATGAAGCTGGTTGAGAGAATGTCAAGAGTGTGCAAAGCTGTCATCAAGGCAAAGGGTGACTACTTTGAAGAATCTTAAATATAAAATATATTTTGATTTGTTTAACTTTAACTTTTTTGGTTACTACATGATTTCATATGCGTTATTTCATAGTTTTGATGTCTTCACTATTATTCTACAATGTAGAAAATAGTAAAAACGAACAATAAACCCTGGAATGAGTAGGTGTGTCCAACCTTTTGACTACTGTACATACGATAAATCAATGGGACATTATGGGATCTCATTCTGAATAGACGTAGAACAGAGATTTGTCCTCTTTCTTTTTCCCTTTCCCTCTCCCTCTCTCAACCCAACCCCTTCCATCTCTATGTTATTTTCCTATTTCTCTCTTTCTCGTCCGTGAAAACCCCTCCCTCTCTCCATATCTCCTCTGTGAGATTTAATCTCCACATTCTGTTGCTGTGGCTGCCACCTGTAAACACCTCTGCCCCCCCCCCTCTCTCCCTCCCCACTCACTCCCCCTCTCCATCCCTCCCTAACTCTCTCCCTGTCTCCTCCATCTTGTACTGGAAAACAAATAAATCACGAGCAAGGGAGGGAGTGAAAAAGAGGAAAATAAAACAAATGAAAAGAGAGACAAATGTAATTCAGGTCGGTGGTGCGGAAGGCAGCTCATTGGCCTGCAGTTGCAAGCGACATCACAGGTGGAGCTGGGATCAGACACAACCTATTAGAACACAATTGGCTGGCTACACATCAGGTGAATGGCAGCATTTTTAAATAAATCTTCAACCCAGATATAAGAACTCATATGCTACACCATAGTAAACAGGTAGAGGCTATGCGATAAAGGGTAGTTACAAAATTGTATGGCTATTTGGCTTTTTTTGAAGCACAGGAAGAGCATAACCTAACAAGTTAGACCTCTTGTATGTCAGAGATTGGCCCTACAGTGTAGACAGGATAGGTTCCAGTCCTATAGTGTAGAGATGTAGGGTATAATGTTCCTATATTGTAGAGAGGATAGGTTTTAGTCCTATAGTGTAGAGATTTAGGGTTCTAGTCCTACAGTGTAGAGAGGATAGGTTCATGTTATATACTGTAAAGAGGTTCTAGTCCTATAGTGTAGACAGGATAGGTTCTAGTCCTATAGCGTAGAGAGGTAAGGTTCTAGTCCAACAGAGTAGAGAGGAGAGGTTCTAGTCCTATAGTGTGGATAGGTTCTAGTTCTATAGTGTACAAAGGATAGGTTCTAGTCCTATAGTGTACACAGGATAGGTTCTAGACCTATTGTGTAGAGAGGATAGGTTCTAGTATAATAGTGTAGAGAGGATAGGTTCGAGTATAATACTGTAGAGAGGATATGTTCTAGTATAATAGTGTAGAGAGGATAGGTTCTAGTATAATAGTGTAGAGAGGAGAGGTTCTAGTATAATAGTGTAGAGAGGAGAGGTTCTAGTATAATAGTGTATAGGTTCTAGTATAATAGTGTAGAGAGGAGAGGTTCTAGTATAATAGTGTATAGGTTCTAGTATACTAGTGTAGAGAGGAGAGGTTCGAGTATAATAGTGTATAGGTTCTAGTATAATAGTGTAGAGAGGATAGGTTCTAGTATAATAGTGTATAGGTTATAGTATAATAGTGTAGAGAGGAGAGATTCTAGTATAATAGTGTATAGGTTCTAGTATAATAGTGTAGAGAGGATAGGTTCTAGTATAATAGTGTAGAGAGTAGAGGTTCTAGTATAATAGTGTAGAGAGGATAGGTTCTAGTACAATAGTGTAGAGAGGATATGTTCTAGTATAATAGTGTAGAGAGGAGAGGTTCTAGTATAATAGTGTAGAGAGGATAGGTTCTAGTATAATAGTGTAGATAGGAGAGGTTCTAGTATAATAGTGTAGAGAGGATATGTTCTAGTATAATAGTGTAGAGAGGAGAGGTTCTAGTATAATAGTGTATAGGTTCTAGTATAATAGTGTAGAGAGGATAGGTTCTAGTATAATAGTGTATAGGTTCTAGTATAATAGTGTAGAGAGGAGAAGTTCTAGTATAATAGTGTATAGGTTCTAGTATAATAGTGTATAGGTTCTAGTATAATAGTGTAGAGAGTAGAGGTTCTAGTATAATAGTGTAGAGAGGATAGGTTCTAGTATAATAGTGTAGAGAGTAGAGGTTCTAGTATAATAGTGTAGAGAGGATAGGTTCTAGTACAATAGTGTAGAGAGGATATGTTCTAGTATAATAGTGTAGAGAGGAGAGGTTCTAATATAATAGTGTAGAGAGGATAGGTTCTAGTATAATAGTGTAGAGAGGAGAGGTTCTAGTATAATAGTGTAGAGAGGATATGTTCTAGTATAATAGTGTAGAGAGGAGAGGTTCTAGTATAATAGTGTAGAGAGGATAGGTTCTAGTATAATAGTGTAGATAGGAGAGGTTCTAGTATAATAGTGTAGAGAGGATATGTTCTAGTATAATAGTGTAGAGAGGAGAGGTTCTAGTATAATAGTGTATACGTTCTAGTATAATAGTATAGAGAGGATATGTTCTAGTATAATAGTGAAGAGAGGAGAGATTCTAGTATAATAGTGTAGAGAGGAGAGGTTCTAGTATAATAGTGTAGAGAGGATATGTTCTAGTATAATAGTGTAGAGAGGAGAGGTTCTAGTATAATAGTGTAGAGAGGAGAGGTTCTAGTATAATAGTGTATACGTTCTAGTATAATAGTGTAGAGAGGAGAGATTCTAGTATAATAGTGTAGAGAGGAGAGGTTCTAGTATAATAGTGTAGACAGGTTAGGGGGAGTTATGACGAAGCACACACCTATAAACTACAATGTGTCTTAGAGAGAGAAAGAGAGAGAGAGAGAGAGAGAGAGATGATTAAGGGCGCTGTAGCTATCGGTGCGTGGGTTATCAGGACGTCTTCAATGCAGACGGCCATAACAGAGAAACTGTCACACAGAATAATGGGCTTGGAGGGAGGGGAGACAGATAGAGTGAGGGAGGGAAGGAGATCAAGGAGGAGACAGAGAGAGAGGTAGAGCGAGGAGAAAAAGAGCGAGATAGATAGAGAGAGAGGTAGAGCAAGGAGAAGAGAGAGATAGAAAGAGAGAGTGAAGTAGAGCGAGGAGGAGAGAGAGATAGATAGAGGGAGTGTAGTAGAGCGAGGAGGAGAGAGATAGCTAGATAGAGGGAGTGAAGTAGAGCGAGGAGGAGAGAGAGAGATAGAAGGAGTGAAGTAGAATGAGGAGAAGATAGATAGATAGATAGATAGATAGATAGATAGATAGATAGATAGATAGATAGATAGATAGATAGATAGATAGATAGATAGATAGATAGATAGATAGATAGATAGATAGATAGATAGATAGATAGATAGATAGATAGATAGATAGATAGATAGATAGATAGATAGATAGATAGAGGGAATGAAGTAGAGCGAGGAGGAGAGAGATAGATATAGGGAGTGAAGTAGAGTGAGGAGAAGATAGATAGATAGATAGATAGATAGATAGATAGATAGATAGATAGATAGATAGATAGATAGATAGATAGATAGATAGATAGATAGATAGATAGATAGATAGATAGATAGATAGATAGATAGATAGATAGATAGATAGATAGATAGATAGATAGATAGATAATAGATAGATAGAGAGAGTGAAGTAGAGCGAGGAGGAGAGAGAGAGAGGGAGTGAGGTAGAGCGAGGAGGAGAGAGATAGATAGATAGATAGAGAGAGAGAGTGAAGTAGAGCGAGGAGGAGAGAGAGAGGGAGCGAAGTAGAGCGAGGAGGAGAGAGATAGAGGGAATGAAGTAGAGCGAGGAGAAGAGTGATAGATAGATCGTGAGTGAAGTAGAGCTTCCCTACACCAATCCATAAAAGTGGAGACAAATTTTGACTACCGTGGGATATGCATCAACAGTAACCTTGGGAAAATCCTCTGCATTATCATTAACAGCAGACTCGTACATTTCCTCAATGAAAACAATGTACTGAGCAAATGTCAAATTGGCTTTTTACCAAATTACCGTACAACAGACCATGTATTCACCCTGCACACCCTAATTGACAACCAAACAAACCAAAGCAAAGGCAAAGTCTTCTCATGCTTTGTTGATTTCAAAAAAGCCTTCGACTCAATTTGGCATGAGGGTCTGCTATACAAATTGATGGAATGTGGTGTTGGGGGTAAATCATATGACATTATAAAATCCATGTACACAAACAACAAGTGTGCGGTGAAAATTGGCAAAAAACACCAATTTCTTCACACAGGATCGTGGGGTGAGACAGGGATGCAGCTTAAGCCCCACCCTCTTCAAAATACATATCAACGAATTGGCGCGGGGCACTAGAAAAGTCTGCAACACCCGGCTTCACCCTACTAGAATCCGAAGTTAAATGTCTGCTGTTTGCTGATGATCTGGTGCTTCTGTCACCAACCAAGGAGGGCCTACAGCAGCACCTAGATCTTCTGCACAGATTCTGTCAGACCTGGGCCCGGACAGTAAATCTCAGTAAGACCAAAATAATGGTGTTCCAAAAAAGGTCCAGTCGCCAGGACCACAAATACAAATTCCATCTAGACACTGTTGCCCTAGAGCACACAAAAAACTATACATACCTTGGCCTAAACATCAGCGCCACAGGTAACTTCCACAAAGCTGTGAACGGTCTGAGAGACGAGGCAAGAAGGGCTTTCTATGCCATCATAAGGAACATAATGAACCACCTAAAAGGAAGCGATTCCCAAACCTTCCATAACAAAGCCATCACCTACAGAGAGATGAACCTGGAGAAGAGTCCCCTAAGCAAGCTGGTCATGGGGCTCTGTACACAAACACAAACACACCCCACAGAGCCCCAGGACAGCAACACAATTAGACCCAACCAAATCATGAGAAATCAAAAAGATAACTACTTGACACACTGGAAAAAATTTACAAAAAAACAGAGCAAACTAGAATGCTATTTGGCCCTAAACAGAGAGTACACAGTGGCAGAATACCTGACCACTGTGACTGACCCAAACTTAAGGAAAGAATTGACGATGTACAGACTTAGTGAGCATAGCCTTGCTATTGAGAAAGGCCGCCGTAGACAGACATGACTCTCAAGAGAAGACAGGCTATGTGCTCACTCCCCACAAAATGAGGTGGAAACTGAGCTGCACTTCCTAACCTCCTGCCCAATGCATGACCATATTAGAGAGACATATTTCCCTCAGATTACACAGCTCCACAAAGAATTCGAAAACAAATCCAATTTTGATAAACTCCCATATCTACTGGGTAAAATGCCACAGTGTGCATCACAGCAGCAAGATTTGTAACCTGTTGCCACAAGAAAAGGGCAACCAGTGAAGAACAAACACCATTGTAAATACAACCCATATTTATGCTTATTTATTTTCCCTTGTGTACTTGAACTTCTTCGAGATAGGGGGCGCTCTTTTAATCTTTTGATAAAACACGTTCCCGTTTTAAACAAGATATTTTGTCACGAAAAGATGCTCGACTATGCATGTAATTGACAGCTTTGGAAAGAAAAAACTCTGACGTTTCCAAAACTGCAGAGATATTATCTGTGAGTGTCCCAGAACTAATGCTACAGGCGAAACCAAGATGACATTTCATACAGAAAATGGTCCAGATTTTGAATGCCCGATATTCCAATGTCTCCTTATATGGCTGTGAATGCGCCAGGAATGAGCCTGCACTTTCTGTCTTTCCCCAAGGTGTCTGCAGCATTGTGACGTATTTGTAGGCATATCATTGGAAGATTGACCATAAGAGACTACATTTGCCAGGTGTCCGCCCGGTGTCCTCCGTCGAAATTATTGCGTAATCTTCAGGTCCATGCGCGTTCCATTTTCTTCAGAGGAGAAACCAAACTGCCACGAATGATTTATCATCGATAGATATGTGAAAAACACCTTGAGTATTGATTCTAAACAACGTTTGCCATGTTTCTGTCGATATTATGGAGTTAATTTGGAAAAAAGTTTGCGTTGTAATGACTTAATTTTCGGGTTTTTTCTTACCCAAACATGATGAACAAAACGGAGCGATTTGTCCTCCACAAATAATATTTTTGGAAAAACTGAACATTTGCTATCTAACTGAGAGTCTCCTCATTGAAAACATCTGAAGTTCTTCAAAGGTAAATGATTTTATTTGAATGCTTTTCTTGTTTTTGTGAAAATGTTGCATGCTGAATGCTAGGCTTAATGCTATGCTAGGCTATCAATACTCTTACACAAATGCTTGTTTAGCTATGGTTCAAAAGCATATTTTGAAAATCTGAGATGACAGTGTTGTTAACAAAAGGCTAAGCTTGAGAGCAAATATATTTATTTCATTTCATTTGCGATTTTCATGAATAGTTAACGTTGCGTTATGGTAATGAGCTTGAGGCTATAAATAGGATCCCGGATACGGGATTGCTCGTCGCAACAGGTTAACCATTTGTACATTGTTACAACACTATATATATATATATATATATATATTATGACATTTGTAATGTCTTTATTGTTTTGAAACTCCTGTATGTGTAATGTTTACTGTTAATTTTTATTGTTTATTTCACTTTTGTATATTATCTACCTCACTTGCTTTGGCAATGTTAACACGTTTCCCATGCCAATAAAGCCCCTTGAATTGAATTGAATTGAATTGAGAGGGAGAGAGGGAGTGAAGTAGAGCGAGGAGAAGAGAGAGAGATAGATAGATAGAGATGGAATGAAGTAGAGCGAGGATAAGAGAGATAGATAGAAGGAATGAAGTAGAGCGAGGAGAAGAGAGATAGATAGAGAGAGAGAGAGAGGGAGTGAAGTAGAGTGAGGAGAAGAGATAGATCGATAGAGGGAATGAAGTAGAGCGAGGAGAAGAGAGATGGATCGATAGAGGGAATGAAGTAGAGCGAGGAGAAGAGCGATAGATAGATAGAGTGAGGGAATGAAGTAGAGCGAGGAGGAGAGAGAGATATAGAGCAAGTTAAGTAGAGCGTGGAGGAGAGAGATAAATTGAGACAGGGAGGGAGTACGAGGCTGTAAGGGGGGGGGGTGAAGGGGAAATGATAGAGAGGGGGAAAAGGAAGCATGAAAGAGGAGGAGAGAGTGAGAGGAAATGAAGTACAGAAATGGTAGAGGGGAATGAAGGAGAGAGAATGATAGTGAGATGGAGAGGGTGTGTGAGGGAGTAGAGGAGAGAGAATGGATGGATGGAGCGAGGAAGAAAGAATGAGAGGAAGGGAGAGGGAGGAATGTAGGAGAGGAAGGAATGTAGGAGAGGGAGGAATGTAGGAGAGGGAGGAATGTAGGAGAGGGAGGAATGTAGGAGAGGGAGGAATGTAGGAGAGGGAGGAATGTAGGAGAGGAAGGAATGTAGGAGAGGAAGGAATGTAGGAGAGGGAGGAATGTAGGAGAGGGAGGAATGTAGGAGAGGGAGGAATGTAGGAGAGGGGGGAACGGAGGAGAGGGAGAAGGAAGGAGTGAGTGGTAGAGAATAAACTAGGTAAGAATGAGGTAAGATTGTGTGTATGTGTGTGCGTGTCTACCTGCATCTCAACAGTAATTGGATAATACCAGTGCTGCCTGCCATGCCCCTCTCTTTCCCACAGCACACAGAAGACTATTGATCAGACAAGGAGGTGAAATATCAAACCCAGGATCATAGGCTATGTGTTTCCCTCCAACTCACATATCACACATTCCCTCTCTCTGTTTCCCCTCCATCTCACACACTCGGTCTCTCCCTGCTCTTTCATGTTCCCCAACACAGAATCGATAGACACTGGCAGTGCACAGTGGCAATCTCCCAAATGCCCCTCATTGTCTTGAGAAGCAATTGGAAACACAGCTGTTTAAAGAGTCAGAGCCCTCTGACCTGCTCTGTCTCCCAGTGGATTTTCATTCTTCACTTTGAATCAGGTAACTTTATCCGACCTGTAACATCTGACAGAAAGAGGTTCTCCTGAGAGATGGGGGGTGGGGCGCACCCCAAAGAGCATAGAACTGAAGGATGAGAATGGGTAGGATTTGGACCACACACTTACACACACACACACATACACATGATCAACCTCATATACACACACTCTCTCATTCTCTCCCTTTCTCCCCCATCTCCCCCCCACCCACCTCTCTCTCTCTCTCTGACCCTCTGGCCTGCTGACCCGCTGTCTAATCAGGGTCACTTTAATGAGGAGGTATGTCCGTCAGTCAGACCCTGTCTCATGAATAAACCATAATGAGAGACACAGAGAAGCAGGACTGTTCTGAAGGTGCCCCACAACTCTCAAACTGTCACTAAGCCTGGCCCTGCCCTGCACACCAACACAAGACCGCACCACCACTACACCAGCCCAACATCCCAGCACAACACCACCACAACAACACACCACCACTACAACACACCACCATTATACCAACACACCACCACTATAACACACCACCACCACACCACCACCACAACAACACCACTATACCAACACAACAACACACCACCACCACAACACCAGCCCAACATCACAGCACAACACCACCACCACAACACACCACCACCATACCACACCACCACCACCACCACAACACACCACCACCACCACACCACCACACCACATCAGACCACACCACCACACACTACCACCACATCAGACCACACCACACACTACCACCACCACATCAGACCACACCACCACCACATCAGAGCACACCACCACACCATACCACACCACACACTACCACCACATCAGACCACACCACCACACCACACACTACCACCACATCAGACCACACACTACCACCACATCAGACCACACCACACACTACCACCACATCAGACCACACCACCACACCACACCACCACACCACACACTACCACCACATCAGACCACACCACCACACACTACCACCACATCAGACCACACCACCACACACTACCACCACATCAGACCGGTTTGAAGGGAGTCTTTAAATCTCTGCATTCCAGTCCCTCCTTATCATTTTATAACACTCTTTTTTACTCAAGTATTTTTTAGCCAAACAAAGGCAGTTTTAGGACAGGTGGCTCTAACCTGGAGACTTCAGACCTGGACTCTGAATCGCCACGTAAAAGAGGGAGAAAGGCGAAGTTGTTACGGTTTTCTTCCGTCGAAGGAGAGTCGGACCAAAATGCAGCGTGGTTAGTTCGATACATGTTTAATGAAAGATGAAAACGAACAATACAAAAACAACAAACAGAAATGTGAAAACCTATACAGCCTGTCTGGTGAATACAAACACACTGAGACAGGAACAATCACCCACAAACACACAGTGAAACCTGGGCTACCTAAATATGGTTCCCAATCAGAGACAACGAGAATCACCTGACTCTGATTGAGAACCGCCTCAGGCAGCCATAGACTCTGCTAGAAAACCCCACTAAGCCACAATCCCAAAACCTATGAAAAACCCCCATACATAAACACAACACAAAATAAACCCATGTCACACCCTGGCCTGACCAAATAAAGAAAGAAAACACAAAATACTAAGACCAAGGCGTGACAGAAGTAAGAAACAGACTCAGAAAGTCAGACGGGGGACAGATGAATAGAGGGGAAAACACCCCATATTTGATTGTCCTTCCTTGAGCCATCCTAATCTAGATGGAATTCACAGGCAGTGGGTCCGGCCATGGACTGATAATGATCGATAATGTGTTGTCCTGCCATCAGCACTGGCACACAGAGGACCAGACAGGCAAAGGAGCAGGGTTCTGGAATGCAGAGATTTAAAGACTTCCCTTAAACCGGTTGGTGGTGTTGTGTTGTGGTGGTAGTGTGTGGTGTGGTGTGTTGCAGTGGTGGTGTGGTCTGATGTGGTAGTGTGTAGTAGTGGTTGTGTGGTGTTGTGCTGTGGTGTAGTGGTGGTAGTGTGTGGTGTAGTGGTGTGTTGTAGTGGTGGTGTGTTGTTGTGGTGGTAGTGTGTGGTGTGGTGGTGTGCTGTGATGTTGGGCTGGTGTAGTGGTGGTGGTGTGTTGTAGTGGTGGTGTGGTGTTGTGGTGGTGTGGTGGTAGTGTGTAGTGTGTGGTGTGGTGGTGTAGTGGTGTGTTGTAGTGGTGGTGTGGTGGTAGTGTGGTGTGGTCGTGTGTTGGTGTGCAGGGCAGGGCCAGGCTTAGTGACAGTCTGAGACCTGTGGGTCACCTTCAGAACAGTCCTGGCAAACAGAGGACCAGACAGGAGCAGGGGTGGAACCTTAAGGAAAGATTGGAACAGAACCCTGGACCTCTGCCAGGTAGAATATGGAACAGCTATTGGTAGAATCTGGACGGAATCACACACAGTAAAGAAGCATATCAGTAATTCCACCGGTTGGGATTAAAATACGATACTCCAAGGATGGGAGAGGCTTTGCATCAAATTACAATGAAAATATAGATGTCAGAGATATGATAGGAAACTATTTAAACAATTTAGGACGTGTGTTGGCTATAACAGTGTTGACACCACCAATGCAGATGACTGTAAACAACCAGAATCCATTGCTGGAATTTCCAATGAGCGACAATTGAATTGCAGCCTCAGTGTGTCTACCAGCTCTCAGAACTGGATGTTCAGCCATGTTTCTCCAACATAATATTTCAATTGTTCCAAACTTTACATTTCAAAGTGTTTAAGGTTAAGTTTAGGCATTAACTCTGAGTTAGGGTTCATTTCAGACATTAACTCTAAATGCTTATGGTTTGGTTATGGTAAGGGTTAAGGTTTGGGATAGGCTTTAAACAAAAATATAAAAACAAATTTGTATTGCTGGATTCAAACTTACAACTTTTGGAACCAGAGGCAGATGCTAACAGCCATCCCCGTCCACAACAGCCCAGCAAAACCAAAACCTACTTGAAGGTAACATCGCTCACTGTTGGCCCCTAGTGGCCGGTTTCTCCATCATCTCCTGACGTCCTCAGACATGGATGGACTTTGAATACTGACTGATTTGTATCACGGGTGACCTGGCTGGTCTGGAACTAGAGAATCCATTATCACCGGTGACCTGGCTGGTCTGGAACTAGAGAATCCATTATCACGGGTGACCTGGCTGGTCTGGAACTAGAGAATCCATTATCACGGATGACCTGGCTGGTCTAGAACTAGAGAATCCATTATCACGGGTGACCTGGCTGGTCTAGAACTAGAGAATCCATTATCATGGGTGACCTGGCTGGTCTAGAACTAGAGAATCGATTATCATGGGTGACCTGGCTATTCTAGAACTAGAGAATCCATTATCATGGGTGACCTGGCTGGTCTAGAACTAGAGAATCCATTATCACGGGTGACTTGGCTGGTCTAGAACTAGAGAATACATTATCATGGGTGACCTGGCTGGTCTAGAACTAGAGAATCCATTATCACGGGTGACCTGGCTGGTCTGGAACTAGAGAATCCATTATCACGGGTGACCTGGCTGGTCTAGAACTAGAGAATCCATTATCACGGGTGACCTGGCTGGTCTAGAACTAGAGAATACATTATCATGGGTGACCTGGCTGGTCTAGAACTAGAGAATCCATTATCACGGGTGACCTGGCTGGTCTGGAACTAGAGAATCCATTATCACGGGTGACCTGGCTGGTCTAGAACTAGAGAATCCATTATCACGGGTGACCTGGCTGGTCTAGAACTAGAGAATCCATTATCATGGGTGACCTGGCTGGTCTAGAACTAGAGAATCCATTATCACGGGTGACCTGGCTGGTCTAGAACTAGAGAATCCATTATCACGGGTGACCTGGCTGGTCTAGAACTAGAGAATTCATTATCATGGGTGACCTGGCTGGTCTAGAACTAGAGAATCCATTATCACGGGTGACCTGGCTGGTCTAGAACTAGAAAATCCATTATCACTGGTGACCTGGCTGGTCTAGAACTAGAGGATCCATTATCACGGGTGACCTGGCTGGTCTAGAACTAGAGAATCCATTATCATGGGTGACTTGGCTGGTCTAGAACTATAGAATCCATTATCACGGGTGACCTGGCTGGTCTAGAACTATAGAATCCATTATCACGGGTGACCTGGCTGGTCTAGAACTAGAGAATCCATTATCATGGGTGACCTGGCTGGTCTAGAACTAGAGAATCGATTATCATGGGTGACCTGGCTATTCTAGAACTAGAGAATCCATTATCATGGGTGACCTGGCTGGTCTAGAACTAGAGAATCCATTATCACGGGTGACCTGGCTGGTCTAGAACTAGAGAATACATTATCATGGGTGACCTGGCTGGTCTAGAACTAGAGAATCCATTATCACGGGTGACCTGGCTGGTCTGGAACTAGAGAATCCATTATCACGGGTGACCTGGCTGGTCTAGAACTAGAGAATCCATTATCACGGGTGACCTGGCTGGTCTAGAACTAGAGAATACATTATCATGGGTGACCTGGCTGGTCTAGAACTAGAGAATCCATTATCATGGGTGACCTGGCTGGTCTGGAACTAGAGAATCCATTATCACGGGTGACCTGGCTGGTCTAGAACTAGATAATCCATTATCACGGGTGACCTGGCTGGTCTAGAACTAGAGAATCCATTATCAGGTAATCCATTCCACACAATGATGACAGAGTATAAAGCATGTGAAGTCCGATGTAAAAAATAGAAGGAGCGTTTACAGTGACATGGTATTCCGAATGACACAGGCTGAGAGAAAGAGAGAAACAAAGATTAGCCCAAAGGGAGAGATAGACTTCGACGTCCGTCTTTCATGCATTTCCAAAAAGGAATAATGAAAAGGGGAAAAACGTAGAGCTGTGATTTCAAGGACAGTGAGTTTTTGTGCGGAGACGGAGTGACACGTCAGTGTGATAGGGATTACACACACACGCTCACACACACCCTGACATACACACACGGATATACACCCCCCCTCCCCGACGGTTCAGTCAGTCATTATCCTCTGCATTGTGCCACTGAGACAGAGGCTGTCGCCCACCGCGCCCCAGGCCGGTTTTACTCACCGGCAGTGGTATCACCACGACAACGATACAGATCCACACTGTCGGAGCCTATCCCACTAGCTGGTTATCCCAGTCCTGGCCAACTACAACAGCAAAGTGTAAACATACTGCATGTCGTAATTATTAGTAGAGGCTTGCCAAACACTCATAAACTTGTGTACACAACTAAACTAACATATTAGTACTTGGCAAGGAGTCCATCATACAGCTGTAAACTATATAGTTAATACCAGTCAGTCACGTCCTCTCCTCATAATCCACATCCTCTGCTTTCCTCTCCTTTCTTCCCTCCAATCCTTCCTCTTAATCCCTCTCTATCCCTCTCTCCTTCCTCCAATCCTTCCTCTTAATCCCTCTCTCCTTCCTCCAATCCTTCCTCTTAATCCCACTATATCCCTCTCTCCTTCCTCCAATCCTTCCTCTTAATCCCTCTCTCCTTCCTCCAATCCTTCCTCTTAATCCCTCACTCTATCCCTCTCTCCTTCCTCCTCCTCCTCTGTGATGAAGGTTACCATACCACACCCAGGTTGAAACACACTTCATTAAAGGAAGAGGAGGACGGAAGCAAACAACGGCGTCCCGGCAACGAACAGCGACGTGCTCTATTGTAACGTGGACACGGCTAGGACAAATGTAATTTACCCAGGAGATTTATCCCATTAAAAACTGGATGATTCAGCTGCTTTGTGAGCCCATATCTCCAGCGTTAGCAGTCAGCTAATGAGGTGGGGAGAGTTAAAGGAGCCCATTCACCTCAGCTCACACCCACCGGCTTAGCCTGTGTAATTAACTTCAAATTAGGCCCCCAAAACTTCCTTTCCCAAAGACTAGTCCCCATTCCTAGTGACTTTCTATCAGAGCAGGACACAGATGTTTGAAAAGGATTTACATATAATGCCGAGAGGCTCACCATGTGTAATTACTATTAAACAACTTAAATTAGACACTACTTAATCAGACATTTGAGAGAAGAACAAATAAACTACTAATACAGTGTGAAAGCCCATAAGGGACAAATAGGACAAAAGGAGTGAACACACTGAATGACGTCTTTACCTTCATTCTCCAGTGGGTCACAGGCTGAAGGTATTCCATATTCAAAAATATTCAAAAAATATTCATGATTCATTGGTCCTGGGCCACAACCACATAGGTTGCATCTACCTGTATATTCCTCCATTCGAGGTCCAATGCAGCCATTTTTTTTATTTCAATAACAAATCATTTCTGGGGAACAATTAAGTACTTTACTGGGATTGTTTTCAATAAAATTAATGATCAAAAAGAAACAAAAATAGATTCTTAGCAAAGAGCAATTTCTCAAGCATGAATTTTGCTGGGAACGTCTGGGATGGTCTGAGTGTGAAATGGAAAACTGAAGACTAGATGCAATTGGCAGAGAGATTTGGAACTCCATTTATTATTGGTCTAATTAACTAATTCACCACCTGGTGATTCCAAAACTACATCCCACCAAAACGGGCAGAAATGTCAGGCGTTCTTTACAAACAGCTCTAAAAGGGCATTATCATAAGGTCACAGTATGATTCCAACCTCATTGTGTGGGCATAAACTACATGACCAAAAGTATGTGGACACCTGCTTGTCGAAAATCTCATTCCAAAACCATAGGCATTAATAGAGAGTTGGTCCCCCTTTGCTGCTATAACAGCCTCCACTCTTCTGGGAAGGATTTCCACTAGATGTTGGAATATTGCTGTGGGGACTTGCTTCCATTCAGCCACAAGAGCATTAGTGAGGTCGGGCACTGATGTTGGGAGATTAGGCCTGGTTCGCAATCAGTGTTCCAATTCATCCCAATGGTGTTCGATGGGGTTGAGGTCTGGACTTTGTGCAGCCCAGTCAAGTTCTTCCACACCGATGTCGACAAACCATTTTTGTATGGACCTCGCTTTGTGCCCAGGGGGCATTGTCATGCTGAAACAGGTAAGGGCCTTCCCCAAACTGTTGCCACAAAGTTGGAAGCACAGAATCATCTAGAATGTCATTGTATTCTGTAGCATTAAGATTTCCCTTCACTGTAACTAAGGGGCCTAGCCCGAGATGGTGATGGTGATGCAAGATGTTGAAGTGTGATTCATCCCTCCAAAGAACTTGTTTCCACTGGTCCAGAGTCCAGTGGTGGTGAGATGGCGTTGCTTCCAAAGGCAGTTTGGAACTCGGTAGTGAGTGTTGCAACTGAGGACAACCCCTTTCTGTGAGCTTGTGTGGCCTACCACTTCGCGGCTGATCCGTTGTTGCTCCTAGATGTTTTCTACTTCACAATAACAACACTTACAGTTGATCGGGGCAGCTCCAGCAGGGAAGACATTTGACGAACTGACTTGTTGGAAAGGTGGTATCCTATAACGGTGCCACATTGAAAGTCACTGAGCTCTCCAGTAAGGCCCTTCTACTGCCAATGTTTGTCTATGGAGATTGCATGGCTGTGTGCTTAATTTTATAAACCTGTCAGCAAGGTGTGTGGCTGAAATAGCCAAATCGACCAATTTTAAGGGGTGTCCACATACTTGTGTGTATATATAGTGTATAACACAGGGAAATTCTGTTTTTGACTGCACTGGGCCTTTACCAGCTGAGCACAGCAAAGTTTTCATGTTGGAGGTTACTGTATGTATGTCACCAGCCCACGAGCAGGTGTTGTGGGCTGGTGTGTCAGATAAAAACAGGTGACCTCTAGATCAGAGGTCAGCAAGGGGCTAAACTCCTTCCATGTCTACCCAGCATATAATTCTGTCTCCATATGGCACTGAGCTGTGGACCTGCCACTATCTACCCTGCCAGAGCGAGAGAGAAAACAGAAAAGGGGGGGAATGTGAAAAGGAGGAGTAGAATCAAGATGAAGTTCAGCTGAAAGCTCAAATGAAATACAACAGACAACAGCAGATTCGGTTCCAGCCCCACAACCAACTCATTGGAATGTCCCCACCCCATGAACCAACAAGCATCGATACTAGTCAGAAACATTTGTGCTAGTGTCTAAATTGACTACAAAGTGTAAATAGTCAGACTCGTTCCAAAACAGAGAAATGATGGATAGCTGTGCAGAGAGAGAGAGAGAGAGAGAGAGAGAGAGAGAGATGGGGGGGGGGGGGGGGGGGGAGAGAGAGAGAGAGGGGGGGGGGGGGAGAGAGGAGAGAGAGAGAGAGAGAGGGGAAGAAGAAGAGAGAGAGAGAGAGAGAGAGAGAGAGAGAGAGAGAGAGAGGGGGAAGAGAGAGAGAGAGAAATGATGGATAGCTGTGCAGAGAGAGAGAGAGAGAGAGAGAAATGATGGATAGCTGTGCAGAGAGAGAGAGAGAGAGAGAGAGAGAGTGAGAGCTTTGACTGATGCACACACACTTCCAGAGAGAATCAGGTGTTGTCATTGTGTGTATCACAGAGATGCCCAGCTTGCAGAGAGTTTGACAGTCTCAGGGAGAAAAACCCAGAACCCGTCCACACTACCACCACACCTAATTGGCCTACCCTTCACTCACATTAGAGAAGGATGGGAGGGAGAGTATCGACCGACCTACCTACCTACCTACCATTCCCAGTACAGGAGAAGAGAGTGGGTGGGAGATAGTGAGCAGAGAGATGGGCAGAGTGTGGCCAGACTGTGAGCAGAGTGTGGGCAGAGAGATGGGCAGAGTGTGGCCAGAGTGTGGCCAGAGTGTGGGCAGAGTGTGGACAGAGCTTAACTAAGTTAACTTTCTGCCCTCTGGAGACACGTCACTCATACTCAGAGCTCATCACTTCAGAATGCATATTAAAGGAGAGAGCGAGATCAGGAGAGAGGACAGAAATAGAGAAAGTGCGATAAAGAGAGAGAGAGAGAGGGGATGATAATGGATGATAAGAACAAGAAAAAAAATCTTAAATCTGCCTTAACCTACGCAGAGATTTATTATCTAACACACTCGCACGAGCACACACACAGCAAGGTTCTCAGCACACACAATTAGGGGCCAAAGTGACTAAGGGGGCAGTTGAAATCGGCGAGTGGGCACATTTCTTGGGGGGGGGTTCTTGCATTGGAATTATATTGAATTGTGCTTATATCACATTATACTACAAACATAAAGTTCAAATGCAGAGACTCCAAGATCATTGAGTGCTTTTGAAGTGACAGGTTGGCGTGAAATCTGTAAACTATCACTGCTGCACTGTATCCTAAACAATATCATAACCGCCATCGATAACAGACAATACTGTGCAGCCGTCTTCATCAACCTGGCCAAGGCTTTCGACTCTGTCAATCACCGTATGTTTCAACCAACAACAAAGAATAAATTAAAGTGCAGTTCGTAGCGCACATAGCACTAAACCAAAACAAAAGGAAAAGGACCACACTAAGTATGATCCCCAATTAGAGGCAATGATCATCAGCTACCTCCAATTGGGAACCATACTCAAACCAACATAGAAATTCAAGCCTAGAACACCCCTTAGTCACGCTCTGATCTATTGCACCATAGAGAACCCCAAGGGCTCTCTATGGTCAGAGCGTGACAGGTAAATCTAGTATCGGCTTCCTATTTTGCAAACAAATTCTCCTTCACTCATGCTGCCAAACATACCCTCGTAAAACTGACGATCCAACCAATCCTTGACTTCGGCGATGTAATTTACAAAATAGCCTCTAACACTCTACTCAGCAAATTGGATGCAGTCTATCACAGTGCCATCTGTTTTGTCACCAGAGCCCCATATACTACCCACCACTGCGACCTGTATGCTCTCGTCGGCTGGTCCTCGCTCAATATTTGTCGCCAAACCCACTGGCTCCAGGTCATCTAGAAGTCTTTGCTAGGTAAAGCTCCGCCTTATCTCAGCTCACTGGTCACCATAGCAACACCCACCCGTGGCACGCACTCCAGCAGGTATATTTCATTGGTCATCCCCAAAGCCAACACCTCGTTTGGCCACCTTTCCTTCCAGTTCTCTACTGCCAATGACTGGAACGAATTGCAAAAATCACTGAAGTTGGAGACTTATAAATTCCCTCACTAACTTTAAGCGTCGGCTGTCAGAGTAGCTTACCGATAGCTGCAGCTGTACACAGCCCATCTGTAAATAGCCCATCCAACCAACTACCTACCTCATCCCCATATTTGTTTTGGTTTTTCTGCTTTTTTACCCACCAGTATTTCTACTTGCATATCCTCATCTGCACATATATCACTCCAGTGTACATTGCTAAATTGTAATTACTTCTCCACTATTGGACTATTAATTGCCTTACCTCCTTACTACATTTGCACACACTGTACATAGATTTTTCTATTGTGTTGTTGACTGTACGTTTGTTTATTCCATGTGTAACTCTGTCTTTTGTCGCACTGCTTTGCTTTATCTTGGCCAGGTCACAGTTGTAAATGAGAACTTGTTCTCAACTGGCCTACCTCGTTAAATAAAGGTGAAATAAATAAATAAATACAATTTAAAAAAATCTG
Organism: Oncorhynchus kisutch; assembly: GCF_002021735.2. NCBI lineage: Eukaryota > Metazoa > Chordata > Actinopteri > Salmoniformes > Salmonidae > Oncorhynchus > Oncorhynchus kisutch. The sequence goes on from NC_034188.2 coordinate 28,397,926, forward strand.
CACAATGGACAGCGCCCATTTTGGTAATGAATATAGGCTACAAGATAGATAGGCTGTTTGTAATAGGTGAATTACCCTATGTGAATGTGGCCGTACCGACCGCTGTCTCACCAAAATAATACAAACTCAATTCTGAAAGTAATAGCCTAGTTATTTATGCATGCAAACAATAGTAGGCCAGGTTAACAACATATCAGATTGATTAAGGCATGACACAATCTACACTGTACAAAACATTAGGAACACCTGCTCTTTCCATGACAGACTGAAAAGGTGAATCCAGGTGAAAGCTATGATCCCTTATTGATGTCACTTGTTAAATCCACTTCAATCAGTGTAAATGAAAGGGAGGAGCCAGGTTAAATAAGGATGCTTAAGCCTTGAGACAATTGAGACATGGATTGTGTATGTGTGCCATTCAGAGGGTGAATGGGCAAGACTAATTATTTGTGTCTTTGAATGGGGTATGGTAGTAGGTGCCAGGCGAACTGGTTTGAGTGTCAAGAACTGCAACACTGCTGGGTTTTTCACGGTCAACAGTTTCCTTTATGTATCAAGAATGGTCCACCACCCAAAGGACATCCAGCAAACTTGACACAACTGTGGGAAGCATTGGAGTCAACATTGGCCAGCATCCCCGTGGAACACTTTCAACACCATGCCCTGACAAATTGAGGCTGTTCTGATGGCAAATGGTGGGATACAACTCAATATTAGGAAGGTGTTCCTAATGTTCTGTATACTCAGTGTATCTTTAGGCTAGTTACATTTACAGTTAAAAAACCCTGCATTAAACAAAAGATGAATGGTTTCACCTTTTCCACATGTAGAAACTCATGTCTCTCTGGGTCAAGGGCACACAAGGCCTCCACCAGTTGTCTGTTGTGTTTCCTGAATCATTCTGACATTTCACCAATGACAGCATCCAACGCGCTGAAGAAAAGTACTTTACAATCTCTTCTCCTCCGTCCTGATGGCCTACTGTCCACCGCGAGATTTGTACTTCCATAAAGTGGTCGTGTGCTTGGAGCCGGTGGTGAGTCTGTGCCACTAGTACTGCACTCTGCACAAACGGCTCCTAACTCACTGTCACCCCTCAGCTTCTTAGTGTTCTCCAACGCACTGCGGACCACTTTGACTCCACTGTCAAGACCTGTTGCTTTTGCCTAAGTGATTTGTTTGGAGGAGGGAGAAGACTGAGGATTCTGTGCACCACGGTGGCTGTAAACTTAAAGCCTTCTCCACCTTCAGCAGCCCTGTAGCCTCGAGCCTTACTTCTGTGTTGTACAAACGCGTGCATTCGATATCAGAGGAACTTCACAATGCTGTCGTAACTTTTAACAACCACTGACACAGTAGCCAGGTGTCCACCTCTGATCCAGTAGCCTTTTGTCCGGTTTCTCCAGTGTAAAGGGCAGCCACTGCTGATTTCTTTAAGAACTTGTAGAGTGACAGACATTAAAAGGTCTTCCAGTGTATAACATATTGCAGGCAGAGGCGTATCACGTTATCCACTTAGCCTACCACAGATGAGAAACGTTTTTATGACTAGTCACAACTAACTGCCCCAGTGGCTTACCATAGCCCCACTACACACACTGCGGCGAACTCTGATACAGATTTTACGCCAACCTGTCACTCAATCATTTGAAAATGTTTGCAATTTTTATATAGGGACATAAAACTAAAATTGAGGTGGCTAAGCCCCGTCTTCCCCCCTCGTGGGGCCCGGGGTTCCATGGAACAGAGAAGGTGATTATTTATTTAGCCAGCAGTCTAGTTGTTGAAAAAATCCTCCTGCTTTTCTCACAGAGTATCGCTCCACGCTATGCTCCCTCCATCAGACTAATGAAGGGGGGAAGAATGAGATAACAAGAGAGCATTAATTAATTAGCACCAATTTTCCTTTTGTCTCCTGTTAGTCTCCATTGTTCCTGCTGAACTCTGGGTGCTGTGTGTGGTGTGTCAGCTACCCTAATAGAAAAAAAGTATCAGCAGTGGATAGCTACGGTGTTCACGGCTGTCAAGGGTGTGTGTGTGTGTGTGTGTGTGTGTGTGTGTGTGTGTGTGTGTGTGTGTGTGTGTGTGTGTGTGTGTTGTGTGTGTGTGTGTGTGTGTGTGTGTGTGTGTGTGTGTATGACAAGACAGAGACAAGTGTCATAATTCCCCCTGGGCTGGGATTTTAAACTAATGGCCCAAACATGATCATGCTTTTAAACACTGTACACTATTCCATCTATCGTCTGTAACTCTACCACTCTCACTACTATACGTGTTTAGTCAGTGAATTAATACCCTGCCATCTGAACATTAACATAAGAGAGACAGAGAGAGAGACAGAGAGAAAGAGAGAGACAGAGACAGAGAGAGAGAGACAGAGAGAGAGACAGATGAGCAACAGATCAATAGACACCCCACCCAGACCAGCGAGACACTCTCCCACACCTGCGGGACCACCCCCTGGACCTACACATAGAGGACCCACGCCAAGAGGACTTACATCCAGACCACAGCACCCCCAGACACATCCACACCCCCACCCCAACCAATCAACACCCTGCCATGTCAACCATGCCCACACCCCATTTAGGCCGCCTCAGATCAGACCTATGCCCCTCCTGCCCACCCCATGCACCCCACTCCCGCAAAGAGGGCATCAACATGGAAGTCACACATAAGCCCAGGTAGTGAGCGGGCAAACAGGCCCAATCCCCACTCTTACGCCAGCCCAAGCCAATGGCATGTACCAGATGCTCAGCAGGCTCTGCTCACACTTACTGGCCTGAGGCCAAACCACACGACCAACAACATTGGACACTTTATGGAACACAAAGCCTTCACTATATCATCCTGGAATATCCAAGGCCTGAGGTCAGGAACCCGGACAAAGAAATTGGTAATACAGACATTGTCATCCTGCAAGAAACCTGCTATATAGGAGACGGACCCACTGGTTGCCCTTTAGGTTACAGAGAGCTGGTAGTCCCATCCACCAAACTACCATGTGTGAAACAGTGAACGGACTCAGGGGGTATGCTAATTTGGTGCAGAGCAGACCTAACTCAATTAATCAAAACAGGGACATTTATATTTGGCTAGAAATTCTAAAGGAAATGATCTTAACAGAGAAAAAAGTATTCCTGTGTGCTACCTATATCCCCCCCACTTTCATGAAGACAGCTTCTCCATCCTGGAGGGGGAAGTCAATCATTTCCAGGCCCAGGGACATGTACTAGTCTGTTGCGACCTAAATGCCAGAACCAGACAAGAACCTGACACCCTCAGCACACAGGGGGACAAACACCTGCCTGAAGGTGACAGCATTCCCTCCCACATATGCCCCCCTAGGCACAACTATGACAACATAACCAACAAAAACGGGTCACAACTCCTTCAGCTCTGTCGCACGCTGGGTATGTACATAGTCAATGGTAGGCTTCGAGGGGACTCCTATGGTAGGTACACCTATAGCTCATCTCTTGGCAGTTGTACTGTAGACTACTTTATCACTGACCTCAACCCAGAGTCTCTCAGAGCATTCACAGTCAGCCCACTGACACCCCTATCAGACCACAGCAAAATCACAGTCTCCTTGAACAGAGCAATACTCAATCATGAGGCATCAAAGCCAAAGGAACTGAGTAACATTAAGTGTGTGTAAATTCAATCCCTTTTAGACAATTTCCTGGGTAAAACGTTCCACTGTAATAGTGAAGGTGTAAACTTGGCAGTAGAACATCTTAACAGTATATTTGACCTCTCAGCTTCCCTATCAAATCTAAAAATCTCAAATAGAAAACAGAAGAAAATGAACAACAATGACAAATGGTTTGAAGAAGAATGCAACAATCTAAGAAAGTTTGTGTTTGTGTTCACAAACACAAACACACCCCACAGAGCCCCAGGACAGCAGCACAATTAGACCCAACCAAATCATGAGAAGACAAAAATATAATTACTTGACATATTGGAAAGAATTAACAAAAAAACAGAGCAAACTAGAATGCTGTTTGGCCCTAAACAGAGACACATATTTCCCTCAAATTCCACAGTGTGCCATCACACAAGCAAGATTTGTGACCTGTTGCCACGAGAAAAGGGCAACCAGTGAAGAACAAACACCATTGTAAATACAACCCATATTTATGCTTATATTTATGCTTAACCATTTGTACATTGTTACAACACTGTATATATACATAATATGACATTTGTAATGTCTTCATTGTTTTGAAACTTCTGTATGTGTAATGTTTACTGTTAATTTTTATTGTTTATTTCACTTTTGTATATTATCTACCTCACTTGCTTTGGGAATGTTAACACATTTCCCATGCAAATAAAGCCCCTTGAATTGAATTGAGAGAGAGAGAGAGAGAGAGAGAGAGAGAGAGAGAGAGAGAGAGAGAGAGAGAGAGAGAGAGAGAGAGAGAGAGAGAGAGAGAGAGAGAGAGAGAGAGAGAGAGAGAGAGAGAGAGAGAGAGAGAGAGAGAGAGAGAGAGAGAGAGAGAGAGAGAGAGAGAGAGAGAGAGAGAGAGAGAGAGAGAGAGAGAGAGAGAGAGAGAGAGAGAGAGAGAGAGAGAGAGAGAGAGAGAGAGAGAGAGAGAGAGAGAGAGAGAGAGAGAGAGAGAGAGCCCATTGCCCTTTATGGTTGTGAGGTCTGGGGTCCGCTCACCAACCAAGACTTCACAAAATGGGACAAACACCAAATTGAGACTCTGCACGCAGAATTCTGCAAAAATATCCTCCGTGTACAACGTAGAACACCAAATAATGCATGCAGAGCAGAATTAGGCCGATACCCACTAATTATCAAAATCCAGAAAAGAGCTGTTAAATTCTACAACCACCTAAAAGGAAGCGATTCACAAACCTTCCATAACAAAGCCATCACCTACAGAGAGATGAACCTGGAGAAGAGTCCCCTAAGCAAGCTGGTCCTGGGGCTCTGTTCACAAACACACACTACAGAGCCCCAGGACAGCAGCACAATTAGACCCAACCAAATCATGAGAAAACAAAAAGATAACTACTTAACACATTGGAAAGAATTAACAAAAAAACAGAGCAAACTAGAATGCTATTTGGCCCTACACAGAGAGTACACAGCGGCAGAATACCTGACCACTGTGACTGACCCAAAATTAAGGAAAGCCTTGACTATGTACAGACTCAGTGAGCATAGCCTTGCTATTGAGAAAGGCCGCCGTAGGCAGACTTGGCTCTCAAGAGAAGACAGGCTATGTGCTCACTGCCCACAAAATGAGGTGGAAACTGAGCTGCACTTCCTAACCTCCTGCCCAATGTATGACCATATTAGAGAGACATATTTCCCTCAGATTACACAGATCCACAAAGAATTCGAAAACAAATCCAATTTTGAAAAACTCCCATATCTACTGGGTGAAATTCCACAGTGTGCCATCACAGCAGCAAGATTTGTGACCTGTTGCCACGAGAAAAGGGCAACCAGTGAAGAACAAACACCATTGTAAATACAACCCATATTTATGCTTATTTATTTTATCTTGTGTCCTTTAGCCATTTGTACATTGCTAGAACACTGTATATATATATAATATGACATTTGTAATGTCTTTACTGTTTTGAAACTTCTGTATGTGTAATGTTTACTGTTCATTTTTGTTGTTTTTCACTTTATATATTCACTTTGTATGTTGTCTACCTCACTTGCTTTGGCAATGTTAACACATGTTTCCCATGCCAATAAAGCCCTTGAATTGAATTGAATTGAATTGAGAGAGAGAGAGAGAGAGAGAGAGAGAGAGAGAGAGAGAGATACGTGTGTATGTGTGTATATATATATATATATATTTTTTTTTTCAATGTACTTTACTCAAACCAGTGAATTTGACTTATTATAAATGAGATCACTAACTATCAGCTCTTGGAATATCCAGGGCCTATACTCTTCACATTTGTTATAAAACAACACATCCAGAATTGATTAAAACATCAAGGGACAGGACATCATAATCCTACTGGAAACATGGTGTCGTGGGGATATAGATAGTCAGTGTCCCTCAGGCTATAGAGAAAGTTTACTACCATGAATCAAACATAAACATGTTAAACAGGGACGAGACTCAGGTGGAATCATCATTTGGCATAAGCAGGACTAAGCACTGAATGAAATGAAAAAAGGTACCACTCACATTTGGCTAAAACTTAACAAAGGCACAATCTATTGTGATTGTCACTTGGGACTAGGTGTGTGTGCAGGAATCAGACGCAGAGAGAGAGTAACGGAGTAAAGTGCTTTACTATTGCACACCAAACTGATAAGCCCAATACAATACAGGGCGCAGGACACTATACCAGACAACCCAAAACCACAGGGTGTCCAGTATAGAAAATAAAATACACCACGACCTAATATGTACACACATAACAAAAGACAATCCCGCACAAAACAAGGGCGGGTCAAACTATTACTTATAGGGAAGCTAATTTAACCAAAATACACACAGGTGAAACTAATAAGACAAAACCAACAGACAAACGAAAAAGAGATCGGTAGCGGCTAGTAGGATGGTGACGACGACCGCCGAGCACCGGCCAAACAGGCAGGGGAGCCAACTTCAGAGGAAGTCGTGACAGTGACAATGATGTGCACATATGTGCAGCTTATGCTCCTCCCTCAGATTCACCATATTATGATGATCAGTTTTTTGACAATCTCCATACAGAAATCATTACATTTCAGGCGCAGGGTAAAGTGCTTCTTTGTGGAGATTTCAATGCAAGAACAGGTTCTGAGCCTGACTACACTGATGCGGGAGGTAACCACCACATATTTGGACACCCCTCCTTGTACAGTAGCCCTATTATAAATAATAGAAACAGTCCTGACCAAATACTGAACAAAAATGGGAAGGAGTTAGTACATCTCTGTCGAGTCTTAGGCCTGTACATGCTTAATGGTAGAATCAGAGGGGACTCTTTATGTCAGTGTAGTTACTGCTCAGCTCTTGGGACAAGTGTAGTCGATTATGCCATCACTGACATTGACCCCTCCTCCATTAGTGCATTCACTGTCAGACCACAGACACCATTGTCAGACCACAGTCAGATCAACGTGTTTCTAATGGTAACAGTCAATAGTAGAAATGTATATGTCAAACGAAAAACATAAGCAGCAAAACAACCCAGAGCTACGATATGAATACTTTGAAACAGTATAAACAAACACTGAAATGCAAGAAATTGAATTATACCAACAAGACACTTGATGAAATTGAAAACGCAATTGACCAAAATCAGTTCTGGGACATGTGGAACAATTTAATCACAACAAAGCCACAAGACTTAGCCACACAAGATGTAGGAATTTGGAAAACTTATTTTGATAATCTATACAAAAACCTCCCACAAGAAGACTTATAACATAACCAATTAGAAATGAAAGACAAATTGAACATCAGTCATTAAAAACAACCAAAATCCTTTAGATTAACCAATAACCCAACAAGAACTAAATGAAAAGCTCAAATCTATTAAATCAAAGAAGGTTTGTGGTCTAGAAACATCAGAAATGAAATGCTGAAAAACAACACACCTGAGTTTCAAAATGCTGTGCTTAAATTGTTCAAAATGGTTTTAACTTCTGGCTACTTCCCTGATGTCTGGAACCAGGGGCTCATCTCCCCTATCCACAAAAGTGGAGACAAATCAGACCCCAATAATTACATTTGCGTAAACAGTAACTTGGGAAAGGTTTTCTGTAGCATTTTGAATTCAAGAATTCAAACCTTTCTTCAAGAAAAAAACTTAATAAGTAAATGTCAAATTGGTTTTCTCCCTAACCATCGCACTACTGACCATTTATACACCTTACACACACTAATTAATAAACACCATCTCACTACTGACCATATATACACCTTACACACACTAATTAATAAACACCATCTCACTACTGACCATATATACACCTTACACACACTAATTAATAAACACCATCTCACTACTGACCATATATACACCTTACACACACTAATTAATAAACACCATCGCACTACTGACCATATGTACACCTTACACACACTAATTAATAAACACCATCTCACTACTGGCCATATATACACCTCACACACACTAATTAATAAACACCATCTCATTACTGACCATATATACACCTCACACACACTAATTAATAATCACCATCTCACTACTGACCATATATACACCTTACACACACTAATTAATAAACACCATCTCACTACTGACCATATATACACCTCACACACACGAATTAATAAACACCATCTCACTACTGACCATATATACACCTTACACACACTAATTAATAAACACCATCGCACTACTGACCATATATACACCTTACACACACTAATTAATAAACACCATCTCACTACTGACCATATATACACCTTACACACACTAATTAATAAACACCATCTCACTACTGACCATATATACACCTTACACACACTAATTAATAAACACCATCGCACTACTGACCATATATACACCTTACACACACTAATTAATAAACAGCATCTCACTACTGACCATATATACACCTTACACACACTAATTAATAAACACCATCTCACTACTGACCATATATACACCTCACACACACTAATTAATAAACACCATCTCACTACTGACCATATATACACCGTACACACACTAATTAATAAACGCCATCTCACTACTTACCATATATACACCTCACACACACTAATTAATAATCACCATCTCACTACTGACAATATATACACCTTACACACACTAATTAATAAACACCATCTCACTACTGACCATATATACACCTCACACACACTAATTAATAAACACCATCTCACTACTGACCATATATACACCTCACACACACTAATTAATAAATACCATCTCACTACTGACCATATATACACCTCACACACACTAATTAATAAACACCATCTCACTACTGACCATATATACACCTCACACACACTAATTAATAAACACCATCTCACTACTGATCATATATACACCTTACACACACTAATTAATAAACACCATCTCACTACTGACCATATATACACCTCACACACACTAATTAATAAACACCATCTCACTACTGACCATATATACACCTTACACACACTAATTAATAAACACCATCGCACTACTGACCATATATACACCTTACACACACTAATTAATAAACACCATCGCACTACTGACCATATATACACCTCACACACACTAATTAATAAACACCATCTCACTACTGACCATATATACACCTTACACACACTAATTAATAAACACCATCTCTCTACTGACCATATATACACCTTACACACACGAATTAATAAACACCATCTCACTACTGACCATATATACACCTTACACACACTAATTAATAAACACCATCTCACTACTGACCATATATACACCTCACACACACTAATTAATAAATACCATCTCACTACTGACCATATATACACCTCACACACACTAATTAATAAACACCATCTCACTACTGACCATATATACACCTCACACACACTAATTAATAAACACCATCTCACTACTGACCATATATACACCTCACACACACTAATTAATAAACACCATCTCACTACTGACCATATATACACCTTACACACACTAATTAATAAACACCATCTCACTACTGACCATATATACACCTTACACACACTAATTAATAAACACTACTGTCCACCTCACACACACTAATTAATAAACACGTCCACCAAAAAAAGAGGGCAAAATCTTTGCTTGCTTTATTGACTTTAAAAAAGCATTTGAATTTATTTGGCACGAAGGGCTATTCTCCAAAATTCTCCAAAGTGAGCTTGGTGGTAATATATATGACTTAATAAAATGTATGTACACAGAAAACAAGTGTGCAATAAAAATCAAAAACCAAAGAACATAATTTTTTTCACAATGTCGAGGTGTGAGACAAGGCTGCAGTTTGAGTCCAAATCTTTTCAACATTTATATCAATGAATTAGCAGACATGTTGGACCATTCTCCAGCCCCAGGACTCACACTATTTGACACAGAGGTGAAATACCTGCTATATGCTGATGACTTAGTACTTCTATCACCAACCAAAAAGGTCTTCAACAGAACATTAATATTCTAGAGCAATATTGCCATAATTGGGCCCTGGCAGAGAGAGTTAGAGTTAGTTAGAGGGAGAGAGTTAGAGAAGGGTAGAGTTTTGTCATCTATGAAAAATAGAAGACATCCTGTCAGAAGGCATCCATATTCATGGCCTCATCATTGCTGCATCAGAGCCAGGGAGGAGCCAGGGAGGAGGAGGGAGAGAGGACTGCACCCCTTAAAACTTACACATATTACGCACACACACGCACGGTTTATAGATGCAAATACAGGTGCACAAGTAAACATGCAACACAAACATACGCTTACACATGTGTAAACACTCTCCCTCGCAAAAATAATCATCTAGTCCTCACACACGAACAGAATCATGTCCATGTCTGCATGTATAGCTGTATACATAAAGAGATGGAAAGGGAATGCACTTCTCATCACAAGCAGGAGATGATTTATATTTCTCCCTCCTTACCTCCCATCCTCCCCCTTAACTCTATGGAAAGCCCTTTAGTTATAAGCATGTCATGCAAAGTAACTACAGACAGACTTGACTGTATTCTCCCCAGGACTGACCTACCTAGCCCACCACTCTTAGCTCCTCCCCCAGGATTGTGTTTCCCCTCCCCCGACAGACACACTCTATCCATCCCTCAGCACACTTTCCATCTGGAGGATGCCTCTCCCTGCTGTTTGTCTTTAGATTGTATTTTCTCTTCCTGAATCCCTCCATCCATCTCCTGAAATCCCATCTTCATGACAAACAATAAAACACACTCACTCACTCCATCACCCTCCATACTTCCCTAACTCCCATGGCTGATGCTGCCAGAGAGAGAGAGATGGAGGGAAAGAGGGACAGAGTGACAGAGTGACAGAGAGAGAGAGAGAGAGAGAGAAAGAGAGAGAGAGAGAGAGAGATAGTGATAGAGAGAGAGAGAGAGAGAGATAGTGACAGAGAGAGAGAGAGAGTGAGAGAGTGTGAGAGAGAGAGAGAGTGACAGAGTGACAGAGAGAGAGAGATGGAGGGAAAGAGGGACAGAGTGACAGAGAGAGAGAGAGAGAGAGTGAGTGACAGAGAGAGAGAGAGAGTGAGAGAAAGAGACAGAAGACAGGAAAGAGAGAGAGAGAGGTGGTATGTGGGGAAGAAATGGAAACCAGAAGAGCTTTTTTGCTGACTTATTTTACATTCCAGAGTTGTGCTTGTGTGTGTGTGTATGTGTGTGTGTGTGTGTACGTGTGTGTGTGTGTGGTAGTGCGTGTGTGCATGTGTCCGTCCGTGCAATGATTGCACGCTGACTGCATTAACTTGATTGTCACCATCTCTGTGATATATTCAGATGAACCCTGCTCACGCACACACAATCACTTTCCAATTAAAAGATCTTGTCAGGGTCATATTTGATGAGGAGGAAACTAACAGACAGCTTATGAATAAATTCATAATGAACACATTGGGTCTCTTTCAGATAACGACAGGCCGTATTTCTCAGAATATCTGTGTTCACTTTTATATCACATTTAAGAGGGCAGAGATAATTAAAAATCCACCGATGGCGATGCAGAATGCACACAATCCAACACACAATAGAACCAGTTGTACTGCTACATGAGGGTGCAGTGACATACCCGATGAGTTGGACGATATTTTTCTCCTCAATCATCTTTAAAAAATGTATACTTAAAAACTGGACATCCACCAATCCTCCGGTGTTAATACAATGGAAAAGTCAAATGCTTTATTATATAAATGTTGAAAGTGCGTGGGCGACGGAAAGATAGGAAAATGGTGCAGGTTGGGGCCTTGTAGCGGAGTGTGACACGGGCACTTGAGATGGGGGTGTGTATTAGTGGGTCTGGGCAGGTTGATGTAGTTGATGGAGATGGGTTGTGTATTAGTGGGTCTGGGCAGGTTGATGTAGTTGATGGAGATGGGTTGTGTATTAGTGGGTCTGGGCAGGTTGATGTAGTTGATGGAGATGGAGGTGTGTATTACTGGGTCTGGGAAGGTTGATGTAGTTGATGGAGATGGGGGTGTGTATTAGTGGGTCTGGGAAGGTTGATATAGTTGATGGAGATGGGTTGTGTATTAGTGGGTCTGGGCAGGTTGATGTAGTTGATGGAGATGGGGTGTGTATTAGTGGGTCTGGGAAGGTTGATATAGTTGATGGAGATGGGTTGTGTATTAGTGGGTCTGGGCAGGTTGATGTAGTTGATGTTTGTATGTGTTTATAAAAGATCATCCTTTCCTTAATGAAATACCTCATGAGCTGAGGACTTCACTTGAAGTACAGTTACAATACTGGTTTCATGACAGTGCCTTTTTGTGCTGTTAAAATACCTGCAGGATATCAATAGTTTTGATTTTCACTTCATTGAGAGTTATATAAGTGGAGAACACACACACACACACACATACGAGGGAGAGAGCTGGTTAGTGATATAAGGTGTTGTCAAACCAAACAAGAACAAACGTCATAACACCAGCGCTTATTTCACTGGACCAAGATGCTACGCTGTCACTAAAGGGTGTGTGTACTGTCTGTAACTGGGATGTGTGTATGGACCCCAATGATAAGCTGCCACTAAAGGGTGTGTGTACTGTCTGTAACTGGGATGTGATGGTGTGTACAACTGAAAAGCTTCTCTATTTTGCAGTTTCAAAAACTCACATGGACCAAGACACTAACTGACTGACAGTCTGACAGACAGACAGACAGACAGACAGACAGACAGACAGACAGACAGACAGACAGACAGACAGACAGACAGACAGACAGACAGACAGACAGACAGACAGACAGACAGACAGGTTTAGGGTTGAGGTTAGGGACTCACCGCTCTTCTCTGTTTTGTGGCTGTGTGGTTTGATCAGTTCCAGATCAGGCAGACATGGACACGGTCCTCCACACTTCAGAGCGATGTTCTTCCCTGACTTACACTCCTGGAACTCCAGCGTACACTACAAAACACATAGAGAATCATGGGTAGCGGAGTCTTTCTTCAGAGAGGCAGATGAGGCAGGCAAGACTCGCGTGAGGCACCATTGGACATTCAGCTCTGATGAACAGATGTAGTCATTAAGAAGTCATGTAAACACTCACGCATACGCATACACACACACTCACACAGATGCTGCTGGTTCTCTTCGCCTTGTGTATTAGAGAGAAGCAATTTCAAGGACAGCCCCCAATACAACTGCAGACAACAGATTACAGTAATCAGGTAATGAACAAATTAAAGTCGTTTTTAAACGCAAAATAACAAACCTCAAATGGATTTGAAAGATGGTTTCTTGTCAAGCCAAAGAATAATCACATTTTAAGTCAAATTTGAATCGAATTTGCCGCTGAGGGCCTGGAGAGATGCACGTGTCTCACACTGTCACGTTCTGACCCTAGTTCTTGTGTTATTTCTTTGTTTTAGTTGGTCAGGACGTGAGTTGGGTGGGTATTCTATGTTTTGTGTTTCTAGGTTGGGTTTCTTGTTTGGCCTGATATGGTTCTCAATCAGAGGCAGGTGTTAGTCATTGTCTCTGATTGGGAACCATATTTAGGTAACCTGTTTTCTGTTGGGGATTGTGGGTGGTTATTTTCAGTCTTTGTGTGTCTGCACCAGATAGAACTGTTTTGGTTGGCACTTTGTTGTTTTGTGTTTTTGAATTGTTCAGTTTTCCATTAAAAAGATGAACAGTAACCACGCTGCGCTTTGGTCCTCTCTATCTCCAGACGACAACCATTACAGACACACACACACACACATACACACACACCATTGAACGTGTCAATGCGTAATTTAATTTAGCATTTTTTATCGTTCAACCAAGTATGTTTATAACAATAAGACGCCTGAACGTCTGATTCAGTTCCACACGTTGTGTTAATGGAATTCACTCCACAATATAACAGCCACTGTACTGACAGGACCCACTGTACTGACAGGACCCACTGTACTGACAGGACCCACTGTTCTGACAGGACCCACTGTACTGACAGGACCCACTGTACTGACAGGACCCACTGCACTGACAGGACCCACTGTACTGAAAGGACCCACTGTTCTGACAGGACCCACTGCACTGACAGGACCCACTGTACTGACAGGACCCACTGTTCTGACAGTACCCACTGTACTGACAGGACCGACTGCACTGACAGAACCCACTGTACTGACAGGAACCACTGTTCTGACAGGACCCACTGTTCTGACAGGACCCACTGTACTGACAGGACCCAATGTACTGACAGGACCCACTGTTCTGACAGGACCCACTGTACTGACTGGACCCACTGCACTGACAGGACCCACTGTACTAACAGGACCCACTGTACTGACAGGACCCACTGTACTGACAGGACTGACTGCACTGACAGGACCGACTGCACTGACAGGACCCACTGTACTGACTGGACCCACTGCACTGACAGGACCCACTGTACTGACAGGACCCACTGTACTGACAGGACCCACTGTACTGACAGGACCGACTGCACTGACAGGACCCACTGTACTGACAGGACCCACTGTTCTGACAGGACCCACTGTACTGACTGGACCCACTGCACTGACAGGACCCACTGTACTGACAGGACCCACTTTACTGACAGGACCCACTGTTCTGACAGGACCCACTGTACTGACAGGACCCACTGTACTGACTGGACCCACTGCACTGAATGGACCCACTGCACTGACTGGACCCACTGCACTGACAGGACCCACTGTACTGACAGGACCCACTGTACTGACTGGACCCACTCCACTGACAGGACCCACTGCACTGACAGGACCCACTGTACTGACAGGACCCACTGCACTGACAGGACCCACTGTACTGACAGGACCCACTGTTCTGACAGGACCCACTGTACTGACTGGACCCACTGCACTGACAGGACCCACTGTTCTGACAGGACCCACTGTACTGACAGGACCCACTGTTCTGACAGGACCTGCTGTACTGACAGGACCCACTGTTCTGACAGGACCCACTGTACTGACTGGACCCACTGCACTGACAGGACCCACTGTACTGACAGGACCCACTGAACTGGCAGGACCCACTGTACTGACAGGACCCACTGTACTGACAGGACCCACTGTTCTGACAGGACCCACTGTACTGACTGGACCCACTGCAATGACAGGACCCACTGTACTGACAGGACCCACTGTTCTGACAGGACCCACTGTACTGACAGGACCCACTGTTCTGACAGGACCCACTGTACTGACAGGACCCACTGTACTGACAGGACCCACTGCACTGACAGGACCCACTGTACTGAAAGGACCCACTGTTCTGACAGGACCCACTGCACTGACAGAACCCACTGTACTGACAGGACCCACTGTTCTGACAGTACCCACTGTACTGACAGGACCGACTGCACTGACAGAACCCACTGTACTGACAGGAACCACTGTTCTGACAGGACCCACTGTTCTGACAGGACCCACTGTACTGACAGGACCCAATGTACTGACAGGACCCACTGTTCTGACAGGACCCACTGTACTGACTGGACCCACTGCACTGACAGGACCCACTGTACTAACAGGACCCACTGTACTGACAGGACCCACTGTACTGACAGGACTGACTGCACTGACAGGACCGACTGCACTGACAGGACCCACTGTACTGACTGGACCCACTGCACTGACAGGACCCACTGTACTGACAGGACCCACTGTACTGACAGGACCCACTGTACTGACAGGACCGACTGCACTGACAGGACCCACTGTACTGACAGGACCCACTGTTCTGACAGGACCCACTGTACTGACTGGACCCACTGCACTGACAGGACCCACTGTACTGACAGGACCCACTTTACTGACAGGACCCACTGTTCTGACAGGACCCACTGTACTGACAGGACCCACTGTACTGACTGGACCCACTGCACTGAATGGACCCACTGCACTGACTGGACCCACTGCACTGACAGGACCCACTGTACTGACAGGACCCACTGTACTGACTGGACCCACTCCACTGACAGGACCCACTGCACTGACAGGACCCACTGTACTGACAGGACCCACTGCACTGACAGGACCCACTGTACTGACAGGACCCACTGTTCTGACAGGACCCACTGTACTGACTGGACCCACTGCACTGACAGGACCCACTGTTCTGACAGGACCCACTGTACTGACAGGACCCACTGTTCTGACAGGACCTGCTGTACTGACAGGACCCACTGTTCTGACAGGACCCACTGTACTGACTGGACCCACTGCACTGACAGGACCCACTGTACTGACAGGACCCACTGAACTGGCAGGACCCACTGTACTGACAGGACCCACTGTACTGACAGGACCCACTGTTCTGACAGGACCCACTGTACTGACTGGACCCACTGCAATGACAGGACCCACTGTACTGACAGGACCCACTGTTCTGACAGGACCCACTGTTCTGACAGGACCCACTGTACTGACAGGACCCACTGTACTGACAGGACCCACTGTTCTGACAGGACCCGCTGTACTGACAGGACCCACTGTTCTGACAGGACCCACTGTACTGACTGGACCCACTGCACTGACAGGACCCACTGTACTGACAGGACCCACTGCACTGGCAGGACCCACTGTACTGACAGGACCCACTGTACTGACAGGACCCACTGTTCTGACAGGACCCACTGTACTGACTGGACCCACTGCACTGACAGGACCCACTGTACTGACAGGACCCACTGTTCTGACAGGACCCACTGTACTGACAGGACCCACTGTACTGACAGGACCCACTGTTCTGACAGGACCCACTGTACTGACTGGACCCACTGCACTGACAGGACCCACTGTACTGACAGGACCCACTGTTCTGACAGGACCCACTGTACTGACAGGACCCACTGCACTGACAGGACCCACTGCACTGACAGGACCCACTGTACTGACAGGACCCACTGTTCTGACAGGACCCACTGTACTGACAGGACCCACTGTACTGACAGGACCCACTGTTCTGACAGGACCCACTGTACTGACTGGACCCACTGCACTGTTTTATAATAATTAGGTTGGTGCTTATATTTGTCATATGTAACACATGTACAAGTGTGTACAATATGTATTTTTTGCATATCCCAACTCCCCCTGAGACAACCTCAGAGAGTGGGGTCACTGACCAGGGTCTGCCATTAACAACAGCGACTCAGGAGCAATTAGGGTTAAGTGCCTTGCTCAAGAGCACAGAGGGAGTTTACACATAGTCGGCTAGTTGGCTCAGGGATTCGAACTAGCAATCATTCGGTTACAACCTCAACGTTCTTAATCCCTAGGCTACCTGCCGCCTGTCTACCATCTGTCAAGGTGGGGATTATAATGCCTGCATATAAACACAACACATTAACCACAGTGCCTATTGGGCCTACATTAATTAGGTCAAAAAGTTACTGACCTTTCAACTCATTCATGTTAGGATATTACATAAGCTGGACA
The DNA here is from genome assembly GCF_002021735.2 of Oncorhynchus kisutch. Taxonomy (NCBI): domain Eukaryota; kingdom Metazoa; phylum Chordata; class Actinopteri; order Salmoniformes; family Salmonidae; genus Oncorhynchus; species Oncorhynchus kisutch. The sequence goes on from NC_034188.2 coordinate 28,415,524, forward strand.
GCGTGAACATGTAGCAACATTGTGTGAATGTTTCTCATTCTTGGTGTCTTTACATATTTAGACATAAACCATTTATTTTCTTACATTTCTGCCATTGTGCACGGCACCATAGACTACATACTGCATTAAACATTTAGATAGCATTTGCATACTGCTTGGTAAGAAACCTGGTCCCAATTGTTGTATGCATATCTGGGACAGGCTCTGTAATGGCTTTGTTTCTGTCTCTTTATGCATTATTATTGAAATGTAAATAATAAATAGCCCTTATTTTTTCCTCCACATTGTTTGCTCAATCCTGTCACAACCTTGACAGAGGGTAAACAGTGCAGTGGGTCCTGTCAGTACAGTGGGTCCTGTCAGTACAGTGGGTCCTGTCAGTACAGTGGGTCCTGTCAGTACAGAGGGTAAACAGTGCAGTGGGTCCTGTCAGTACAGTGGGTCCTGTCAGTACAGTGGGTCCTGTCAGTACAGTGGGTCCTGTCAGAACAGTGGGTCCTGTCAGTACAGTGGGTCCTGTCAGAACAGTGGGTCCTGTCAGTACAGTGGGTCCTGTCAGTACAGTGGGTCCTGTCAGTACAGAGGGTAAACAGTACAGTGGGTCCTGTCAGTACAGTGGGTCCTGTCAGTACAGTGGGTCCTGTCAGTGCAGTGGGTCCTGTCAGTACAGAGGGTAAACAGTACAGTGGGTCCTGTCAGTACAGTGGGTCCTGTCAGAACAGTGGGTCCTGTCAGTGCAGTGGGTCCTGTCAGTACAGTGGGTCCTGTCAGTACAGTGGGTCCTGTCAGTACAGTGGGTAAACAGTACAGTGGGTCCTGTCAGTACAGTGGGTCCTGTCAGTACAGTGGGTCCTGTCAGTGCAGTGGGTCCTGTCAGTACAGTGGGTCCTGTCAGTACAGAGGGTAAACAGTACAGTGGGTCCTGCCAGTACAGTGGGTCCTGTCAGTACAGTGGGTCCTGTCAGTGCAGTGGGTCCTGTCAGTACAGAGGGTAAACAGTACAGTGGGTCCTGTCAGTACAGTGGGTCCTGTCAGTACAGTGGGTCCTGTCAGTACAGAGGGTAAACAGTACAGTGGGTCCTGTCAGTACAGTGGGTCCTGTCAGTACAGAGGGTAAACAGTGCAGTGGGTCCTGTCAGTACAGTGGGTCCTGTCAGTACAGTGGGTCCTGTCAGAACAGTGGGTCCTGTCAGTGCAGTGGGTCCTGTCAGTACAGTGGGTCCTGTCAGTACAGAGGGTAAACAGTGCAGTGGGTCCTGTCAGTACAGTGGGTCCTGTCAGAACAGTGGGTCCTGTCAGTGCAGTGGGTCCTGTCAGTACAGTGGATCCTGTCAGAACAGTGGGTCCTGTCAGTGCAGTGGGTCCTGTCAGTACAGTGGGTCCTGTCAGTACAGAGGGTAAACAGTACAGTGGGTCCTGTCAGTACAGTGGGTCCTGTCAGTGCAGAGGGTAAACAGTACAGTGGGTCCTGTCAGTACAGTGGGTCCTGTCAGTACAGTGGGTCCTGTCAGAACAGTGGGTCCTGTCAGTGCAGTGGGTCCTGTCAGAACAGTGGGTCCTGTCAGTGCAGTGGGTCCTGTCAGTACAGTGGGTCCTGTCAGTACAGAGGGTAAACAGTGCAGTGGGTCCTGTCAGTACAGTGGGTCCTGTCAGTACAGTGGGTCCTGTCAGAACAGTGGGCCCTGTCAGTGCAGTGGGTCCTGTCAGTACAGTGGGTCCTGTCAGTACAGAGGGTAAACAGTGCAGTGGGTCCTGTCAGTACAGAGGGTAAACAGTACAGTGGGTCCTGTCAGTACAGTGGGTCCTGTCAGAACAGTGGGTCCTGTCAGTGCAGTGGGTCCTGTCAGAGCAGTGGGTCCTGTCAGTACAGTGGGTCCTGTCAGTACAGTGGGTCCTGTCAGTACAGTGGGTCCTGTCAGTACAGAAGGTAAACAGTACAGTGGGTCCTGTCAGTACAGTGGGTCCTGTCAGTACAGTGGGTCCTGCCAGTGCAGTGGGTCCTGTCAGTACAGAGGGTAAACAGTACAGTGGGTCCTGTCAGTACAGTGGGTCCTGTCAGTACAGTGGGTCCTGTCAGTACAGAGGGTAAACAGTACAGTGGGTCCTGTCAGTACAGTGGGTCCTGTCAGTACAGAGGGTAAACAGTACAGTGGGTCCTGTCAGTACAGTGGGTCCTGTCAGTACAGTGGGTCCTGTCAGTGCAGTGGGTCCTGTCAGTACAGAGGGTAAACAGTACAGTGGGTCCTGTCAGTACAGTGGGTCCTGTCAGTACAGTGGGTCCTATCAGTACAGTGGGTCCTGTCAGTACAGTGGGTCCTGTCAGTACAGTGGGTCCTGTCAGTACAGTGGGTCCTGTCAGTACAGTGGGTCCTGTCAGTACAGTGGGTCCTGTCAGTACAGTGGGTCCTGTCAGTACAGTGGCTGTTATATTGTGGAGGGAATTCCATTAACACAACGTGTGGAACTGAATCAATCAGACGTTCACGCGTCATATTGTTATAAACATACTTGGTTGAGTGGTATATAAGTCACACTTTCAAGTTAAAAATATACACACTACTGTTCAAAAGTTTGGGGTCACTTACAAATGCTGATGCTCCAGATACTCAACTAGTCTAAAGGACAGTTTTATTGGTTCTTTAATCAGGACAACAGTTTTCATCTGGGCTAGCATAATTGCAAAAGGGTTTTCTAATGATCAATTAGCTTTATAAAATGATAAACTTGGATTAATTAACACAACGTGCCATTGGAACACAGGAGTGATGGTTGCTGATAATGGGCCTCTGTACGCCTATGTAGATATTCCATAAAAAATAGTCATTTACAACATTAACAATGTCTACACTGTATTTCTGATCAATTTTATGTTGTTTTAACGGACAAAAAAATGTGCCTTTCTTTCAAAAACAAGGACATTTCTAAGTGGCCCCAAACTTTTTAAAGGTAGTGTATCTATATGAAAACACCACGTTCACACGCACAATATTAATTTATTGCATTTATCCTCCGTCATAACACACATGTACAAATGCAACACACACACAACCACACACACTGACTCTCTCCACTCTCTTGCTGACACTTTCAATTTCACACATTCCAATTTAAATCCATCACTTTCTCCCTGACAGTTCTTAGATAGCAGCACTAATGTCGCTTAATCCAATTTGTTGACAAAGGTACGCCGCTCTCCCCTTCTATACATATTGAATTACCTGTCGAGAGGGAGGAAAGGAAACTGATGAAATATTCCCCAGCCAATTCAATTGACTGCTATTTCCAGGCTAGTGAAACACTGGTGGTGTCAGCACCAATAATCTCTGTCTGTGGATGGCTTTGATATGTTTTTAATTATGTACAAATATAGGAAAGAAACTAGAGGCAAAAGTAGAGGGGCAAGTACAGAGAACAGAAGAGGGAGAAGGAAGGAAGGAAGGAAGGAAGGAAGGAAGGAAGGAAGGAAGGAAGGAAGGAAGGAAGGAAGGAAGGAAGGAAGGAAGGAAGGAAGGAAGGAAGGAAGGAAGGAAGGAAGGAAGGAAGGAAGGAAGGAAGGAAGGAAGGAAGGAAGGAGAGACAGGAAGACAGGGGAAGACTATAATGATAGGGAGAAACACTATAATGATAGGGAGAAACAGAGGAAGACTATAATGATAAGGAGAAACAGAGGAACACTATAATGATAGGGAGAAACAGAGGAAGACTATAATGATAGGGAGAAACAGAGGAAGACTATAATGATAAGGAGAAACAGAGGAAGACTATAATGATAGGGAGAAACAGAGGAAGACTATAATGATAGGGAGAAACAGAGGAAGAGAAAAAGAGAGTGAGTCCATTATTGTTCCACAGTGAGTTGAGGGGGCTGAGCGGTTCAGACTGAAACACTACTCATTCTGAGAGTTTTGAGAGAAAGAGGGGGATGAGCAGAAAGAGAGAGAGAGACACAGAGAGAGAGAGAGACAGAGAGAGAGAGACACAGAGAGAGAGACACAGAGAGAGAGAGGCAGGTTAGCAGAGAGAGAGAGAGAGAGACACAGAGAGAGAGAGACACAGAGAGAGAGAGACACAGAGAGAGAGAGACACAGAGAGAGAGAGACACAGAGAGAGAGAGACACAGAGAGAGAGAGGCAGGTTAGCAGAGAGAGAGAGACACAGAGAGAGAGAGGCAGGTTAGCAGAGAGAGAGAGAGAGAGAGGAGAGTTTAGAAAGAGAGTTTGGAGAGAAGTGGAATGAGCCAGAAGAGAGGAGCAATGTAATGGGCTTTACTCTGCAGGCTACAGTCTCTCTAGAGATGAAAGCATCATTCTGATAATAGGATCTGGAGTGTGTGTGTTATGTGTGTGTGTGTGCGTGTGTATGTATGTGTATACACGTATGCATGTGAGAATCCAACATCGTTCCACACACTCTATAAGAGCACCACACTATAAGGGCTGGATTCTTAGCCCAGGCGTAACCACTATATTGGTCTCAGTAAGGACGACATCACTCTACCAGCTGAGGCCACACATTTATCCAGACCAGTCAGAGGGAGCCAGAGGGAGCAGGGGAAGGAGAGAAGAGAGGACAGCGGGACACCCCTGCCACCCATTTGCTCCTCTCCTCCTTCTCTCTCTGATGGAGAGTGACAGCCCAATCCCCCTCTCTACTTCTGGAGTGGACCAGGCAAAGGGGAGTGGGGGAGGGATAGAAGGTGTGTGTGTGTGTGTGTGTGTGCGCGCGTGTGTTAACAACAGAATCCCCATGAGAAGAGCACAGATTGATCTCTGTGAAGCTATATGGCCCAGGCTCAAGTCATTCCTTCTTAGTGGAAACAAAGGCCAGATTAGATTGTGTGTGGATGGGTGGGAATTTGCAAGCCTGTATGTGTGTGTGTGTGTTTGTGGTTACAGCAGAGTGTTTAGCTATTAAAGTGTGACAGAGGGGTGAGGTGGAATGGTAGGGGAGCGAGGGATGGATCATTGGGAGGGTGAAAGAAAGTGAAGGAGTGGACGGGATAGGGAGGAGAAGAGAGGAGAAGAGAGGAGAAGAGAGGAAAGAGAGGAGAAGAAAGGAGAAGAGGGGAGAAAAGAAGAGAGGAGAAGAGGGGAGAAGAGAGGATAATAGTGGAGAAGAGAGAAGAGAAGAGAAGAGAGGATAATAGTGGAGAAGAGAGAAGAGAGGAGAAGAGAGGAGAAGAAAGGAGAAGAGGGGAGAGGAAAAGAGAGGAGAAGAGAGGATAATAGTGGAGAAGAGAGAAGAGAGGAGAAGAGAGGATAATAGTGGAGAAGAGAGAAGAGAGGAGAAGAGAGGATAATAGTGGAGAAGAGAGGAGAAGAAATGAGAAGAGGGGAGAAGAGAAGAGAGGAGAAGAGAGGCTAATAGTGGAGAAGAGAGGAGAAGAGAGGATAATAGTGGAGAAGAGAGGATAATAGTGGAGAAGAGAGGACAAGAGAGGAGAAGAGAGGATAACAGTGGAGAAGAGAGGAGAAGAGAGGATAATAGTGGAGAAGAAAGGAGAAGAGAGGATAATAGTGGAGAAGAGAGGAGGAGGAGAAGAGAGGATAATAGTGGAGAAGAAAAGAGAAGAGAGGATAATAGTGGAGAAGAGAGAAGAGAGGAGAAGAAAGGAGAAGAGGGGAGAGGAAAAGAGAGGAGAAGAGAGGATAATAGTGGAGAAGAGAGAAGAGAGGAGAAGAGAGGATAATAGTGGAGAAGAGAGAAGAGAGGAGAAGAGAGGATAATAGTGAGAAGAGAGGAGAAGACATGAGAAGAGGGGAGAAGAGAAGAGAGGAGAAGAGAGGATAATAGTGGAGAAGAGAGGAGAAGAGAGGATAATAGTGGAGAAGAGAGGACAAGAGAGGAGAAGAGAGGATAACAGTGGAGAAGAGAGGAGACGAGAGGATAATAGTGGAGAAGAAAGGAGAAGAGAGGATAATAGTGGAGAAGAGAGGAGGAGGAGAAGAGAGGATAATAGTGGAGAAGAGAGAAGAGAGGAGAAGAGAGGAGAAGAAAGGAGAAGAGGGGAGAGGAAAAGAGAGGAGAAGAGAGGATAATAGTGGAGAAGAGAGAAGAGAGGAGAAGAGAGGATAATAGTGGAGAAGAGAGAAGAGAGGAGAAGAGAGGATAATAGTGGAGAAGAGAGGAGACGAAATGAGAAAAGGGGATAAGAGAAGAGAGGAGAAGAGAGGGTAATAGTGGAGAAGAGAGGAGAAGAGAGGATAATAGTGGAGAAGAGAGGAGAAGAGAGGATAATAGTGGAGAAGAGAGGAGGAGGAGAAGAGAGGATAATAGTGGAGAAGAGAGGAGAAGAGAGGAGAAGAGGGAGAGGGCGTTTTTCTCCAGACGAAGGTCTGTGGAATCAAATATAGCTGGTGGACACAGTTCATCCTCTGCATCATCCATCATGGCTGCCATGCTCATTTACGGAACATCGCCATTCCAAAGCGTTCTCTTTGTGTATGTGTGTGTGCATGCATGCGGGCGTGTGACAAGGAGAGAAGGGGGGTAGGGAGGCTGGCTGAAGAGATGGAGGGTGGTGAAGGGTGAATAGTTTTCTCCCAAGCTTGGGTAATTCTGGCTGAGCTAACAATTGACCTTGCTGTCATTCATGTTATAACTTTAAAGATGCTGCAAAGATTGTCACTGTCAGACTGCTACATTCTACAAAGTATAAACATACCTCCCCTTCCGATCGTTGTGGGAGCATGAGCGAATCACTTGAGGTGTTGCAGTTAAGCACCGCCTTCGCCCAATCCTGATACTTCCAAATATCCAGTGACAAAAACCTGAAAACCGGAACTAATGCTGCTCGGAGCTTACGCATCCCATTCAGTCCTGGCAGATTCTCTCGGTCCACACTCAGAATCTTCCCACAGCAGATTAGTAGAGGAATGACTATAAATGACCGTAAAACTACGAACAGCCAAACAAGAGGGATACAAGAAAGAGAGAACGAGGGAGAGAGCAAGATGGGGTGGGGGGGGGCATGTCTCTCACCTTAGAGGAGTAGGTGTGTCCATCAGATCCACACACAGGGCTGGGGTGGATGACAGGGCATGGCCTACACTTCCCATGGGCCCCTGCTCCTGCCCAGTGCTTGTAGGCCAAGCTTCCTTTCCTCGGTTTCACACTGTGTGAGAGAGAGAGAGAGAGAGAGAGAGAGAGAGAGAGAGAGAGAGAGAGAGAGAGAGAGAGAGAGAGAGAGAGAAACAGAGCGAGAGAGACAGTGAGTGACACACATGGATATAGCTCTATACTTACTCAAAAATAAGCTACCAGATATGATTGTTGAGTTAATCAAACTGTACAATTTTAATTGCATACAAATTGCATTCAAATTGCACAGTGTAGCAGTCAAATAGTCCCTGTGCCCAAGAACACTAAGGTAACCTGCCTAAATGACTACCGACCCGTAACGCTTACATCTGTAGCCATGAAATGCTTTGAAAGGCTGGTCATGGCTCACATCAACACAATTATCCCAGAAACCCTAGACCCACTCCAATTTGCATACCACACCAACAGATCCACAGATGACGCAATCTCTATTGCACTCCACACTGCCCTTTCCCACCTGGACAAAAGGAACATCTATGTGAGAATGCTATTCATTGACTACAGCTCAGCGTTCAACACCATAGTGCCCTCCAAGCTCATCACTAAGCTAAGGACCCTGGGACTAAACACCTCCCTTTGCAACTGGATCCTGGACTTCCTGACGGGCCGCCCCCGGGTGGTAAGGGTAGGTAACCACGGGGGCCCCTCGGGAGTGAGTGCTCAGTCCCCTCCTGTATTCTCTCTTCACTCATGACTGCACAGCCAGGCACGACTCCAACACCATCATTAAGTTTGCTGATGACACAACGGTGGTAGGCCTGATCACCGACAACAACGAGACAGCCTATAGGGAGGAGGTCAGAGACCTGGCCGTGTGATGCCAGGAACACAACCTCTCCCTCAACGTGATCAAGACAAAGGAGATTATTGTGGACTACAGGAAAAAGAGGACCGAGCACGCCCCCATTCCCATTGATGGGGCTGTAGTGGAGCAGATTGAGAGCTTCAAGTACTTGGTGTCCACATCAACAAAAAACTAACATGGTCCAAGCACACCAAGACAGTCGTGAAGAGGGCACAACAAAACCTATTCCTCCTCATTTGACTGAAAAGATTTGACATGGGTCCTCAGATCCTCAAAAGGTTTTACAGCTGCACCATCGAGAGCATCCTGACGGGTTGTGTCACTGCCTGGTATGGCAACTGCTTGGCCTCCGACCGCAAGGCACTACAGAGGGTAGAGCGTACGGCCCAGTACATCACTGGGGCCAAGCTTCATGCCATCCAGGACCTTTATACCAGGCGGTGTCAGAGGAAGGCCCTAAAATTCATCAAAGACTCCAGCCACCCTAGTCATAGACGGTTCTCTCTTCTAACACATGGCAAGCGGTACCGGAGCGCCAAGTCTAGGTCCAAGAGGCTTCTAAACAGTTTCTACCCCCAAGCCATAAGACTCCTGAACAGCTAATCAAATGGCGGCCCAGACTATTTGCACCCCCCCTACCCCATGCTGCTGCTACTCTCTGTTATTATCTATGCATAGCCACTTTGACAACCCTACCTGCATTTACATAATTATCTCAAATACCTCGACACCGGTGCCCCGCAAATTGACACATTGACTCTGTACCGGCACCCCCTGTATATAGCCCCGCTATTGTTATTTACTGCTGCTCTTTAATTATTTGTTTTTCTTATCTCTTACTTTTTTTAAACTTTTTTTTCTTTCGTTATTTTCTTAAAACTGCATTGTTGGTTAAGGGCTTGTAAGTAAGCATTTCACTGTAAGGTCTAACACCTGATGTATACGGCACATGTGACAAACAACATTTGATTTGATTTGAGTTGGAATTGCAAGGAATTATATTGAGCCCAATCAAAGCTGGGCAACTTCCGTTGCTTTGTATGACACTTGCTTTACACTCCACTCTCTTCTTCAGCCATTCTGTAGATACAGAACCGACTCACCTCCAGGTTCCAAATGGTCCATAACAGTATTTAACAAGAACATGGCTGATCACTCCAATCGAATTGTCTTGGTGCAAAGATGGCGCCCGAAGGCGACCGTTACTATTTCAAGTCTCAAACCGAGGTGAGGCACATCCATGACTCACTCCAGGTGGATAGATGCTGCTTGTCAGTGTAGACCAGAGTCATGGAGGCCTGGTCCGCCAGGGCCTTTTCTATAAGGAGGGTAATTACATCGGATCAAATCCCCCAGCAATCTTCTCGTTAAGTGGTCTGCTCTGTCTGTCGAAGCATCACAATTTTGTCTACAATAACACTGAGGTGTGAGATATAGAATACACGCCTTCGCAGAAATCAATCTGACCACTGGGCTGTATGGGGAATGTACATACACTGACTGAGAATGAACAGAGCTGGGTCTTCCACAGATTCTGTCACACATCTCTGGCTGTCAGACGGGTACATTCACATTCAGGTTAGCGGCAGCGCAGTGCGGCAGGCAGACACCACCTTGATGTCTATAATTATCCATCTGTTGTGAAACAAACACTATAATAACAGATTAGACATGCCACTCGCTGCCAACACTCACTAGTGAATAAAAAAGCAATTATGTCTGATAATACGGTTGAATATGAAACGTTGATGAGACTGATTAGCATCTCCTTAAGATGTCCCCCACTGCTCCTCCTCCCTCCTCTCCTCCTCGCAGCTGCTCCTGAAAGCCCAGGAGAGCGGAAATGTGTGTGTGTGTGTGTGTGTCAAATCAAAATCAAATCAAATGTATTTGTCACATACACATGGTTAGCAGATGTTAATGCGAGAGTAGCGAAATGCTTGTGCTTCTAGTTCCGACAATGCAGTAATAACCAACAAGTAATCTAACTAAGAATTCCAAAACTACTACCTTATAGACACAAGTGTAGGGGGATAAAGAATATGTACATAAAGATATATGAATGAGTGATGATTCAGAACGGCATAGGCAAGATGCAGTAGATGGTATCGAGTACAGTATATACATATGAGATGAGTATGTAAACAAAGTGGCATAGTTAAAGTGTCTAGTGATACATGTATTACATAAGGATGCAGTAGATGATATAGAGTACAGTATATACATATACATATGAGATGAATAATGTAGGGTATGTAAACAAAGGGGCGTAGTTTAAAGTGGCTAGTGATACATGTATTAAATAAAGATGCAGTAGATGATTTAGAGTACAGTATATACATATACATATGAGATGAGTAATGTAGGGTATGTAAACATTATATTAAGTAGCATTGTTTAAAGTGGCTAGTGATATATTTTACATCAATTCCCATCAATTCCCATTATTAAAGTGGCTGGAGTTGAGTCAGTGTGTTGGCAGCAGACACTCAATGTTAGTGGTGGCTGTTTACAGTCGGATGGCCTTGAGATAGAAGCTGTTTTTCAGTCTCTCGGTCCCAGCTTTGATGCACCTGTACTGACCTCGCCTTCTGGATGATAGCGGGGTGAACAGGCAGTGGCTCGGGTGGTTGTTGTCCTTGATGATCTTTATGGCCTTCCTGTGACATCGGGTGGTGTAGGTGTCCTGGAGGGCAGGTAGTTTGCCCCCGGTGATGCGTTGTGCAGACCTCACTACCCTCTGGAGAGCCTTACGGTTGTGGGCGGAGCAGTTGCCGTACCAGGCGGTGATACAGCCCGACAGGATGCTCTCGATTGTGCATCTGTAGAAGTTTGTCAGTGCTTTTGGTGACAAGACGAATTTCGTCAGCCTCCTGAGGTTGAAGAGGCGCTGCTGCGCCTTCTTCACGATGCTGTCTGTGTGGGTGGACCAATTCAGTTTGTCTGTGATGTGTACGCCGAGGAACTTAAAACTTCCTACCCTCTCCACTACTGTCCCATCGATGTGGATAGGGGGGTGTTCCCTCTGCTGTTTCCTGAAGTCCACAATCATCTCCTTAGTTTTGTTGACGTTGAGGAGGCCCTCACCTCCTCCCTGTAGGCCGTCTCGTCGTTGTTGGTGTCGTCCGCAAACTTGATGATTGAGTTGGAGGCGTGCATGGCCACGCAGTCGTGGGTGAACAGGGAGTACAGGAGAGGGCTCAGAACGCACCCTTGTGGGGCCCCAGTGTTGAGGATCAGCGGGGTGGAGATGTTGTTACCTACCCTCACCACCTGGGGGCAGCCCGTCAGGAAGTCCAGTACCCAGTTGCACAGGGCGGGGTCGAGACCCAGGGTCTCAAGCTTGATGACGAGTTTGGAGGGTACTATGGTGTTAAATGCTGAGCTGTAGTCGATGAACAGCATTCTCACATAGGTATTCCTCTTGTCCAGATGGGTTAGGGCAGTGTGCAGTGTGGTTGAGATTGCATCGTCTGTGGACCTATTAGGCAAATTGGAGTGGGTGTCAGGTAGGGTGGAGGTGATATGGTCCTTGACTAATCTCTCAAAACACTTCATGATGACGGAAGTGAGTGCTACGGGGCGGTAGTCATTTGGCTCAGTTACCTTAGCTTTCTTGGGAACAGGAACAATGGTGGCCCTCTTGAAGCATGTGGGAACAGCAGACTGGGATAAGGATTGATTGCATATGTTCGTAAACACACCAGCCAGCTGGTCTGCGCATGCTCTGAGGGCGCGGCTGGGGATGCAGTCTGGGCCTGCAGCCTTGCGAGGGTTAACATGTTTAAATGTTTTACTCACCTCGGCTGCAGTGAAGGAGAGTCTGCATGTTTTGGTTGCGGGCCGTGTCAGTGGCACTGTATTGTCCTCAAAGTGGGCAAAAAAGTTATTTAGTCTGCCTGGGAGCAAGACATCCTGGTCCGTGACTGGGCTGGTTTTCTTTTTGTAATCCGTGATTGACTGTAGACCCTGCCACATACCTCTTGTGTCTGAGCCGTTGAATTGCGATTCTACTTTGTCTCTATACTGACAATTAGCTTGTTTGATTGCCTTGCGGAGGGAATAGCTACACTGTTTGTATTCGGTCATGTTTCCGGTCACCTTGCCCTGATTAAAAGCAGTGGTTCGCGCTTTCAGTTTCACGCGAATGCTGCCATCAATCCACGGTTTCTGGTTTGGGAATGTTTTAATCGTTGCTATGGGAATGACATCTTCAATGCACGTTCTAATGAACTCGCTCACCGAATCAGCGTATTCGTCAATGTTGTTGTTTGACGCAATACGAAACATATCCCAGTCCACGTGATGGAAGCAGTCTTGGAGCGTGGAATCAGATTGGTCGGACCAGCGTTGAACAGACCTCAGCACGGGAGCTTCTTGTTTTAGCTTCTGTCTGTAGGCAGGGAGCAACAAAATGGAGTCGTGGTCAGCTTTTCCGAAAGGAGGGCGGGGGAGGGCCTTATATGCGTTGCGGAAGTTAGAATAGCAATGATCCAAGGTTTTACCAGCCCTGGTTGCGCAATCGATATGCTGATACAATTTAGGGAGTCTTGTTTTCAGATAAGCCTTGTTAAAATCCCCATCTACAATGAATGCAGCCTCAGGATATGTGGATTCCAGTTTGCAAAGAGTCAAATAAAGTTCGTTCAGAGTCATCGATGTGTCTGCTTGGGGGGGAATATATACGGCTGTGATTATAATCGAAGAGAATTCCCTTGGTAGATGATGTGGTCGACATTTGATTGTGAGGAATTCTAAATCAGGTGAACAGAAGGACTTGAGTTCCTGTATGTTGTTGTGACCACACCACGTCTCGTTAGCCATAAAGCATATGCCCCCGCCCCTCTTCTTACCAGAAAGATGTTTGTTTCTGTCAGCGCGATGCTTGGAGAAACCAGCTGGCTGCACCGATTCCGTTAGCGTCTCTCGAGTGAGCCATGTTTCCATGAAGCAAAGTACGTTACAGTCTCTGATGTCTCTCTGGAATGCTACCCTTGCTCGGATTCCATCAACCTTGTTGTCAAGAGACTGGACATTGGCGAGAAGTATGCTAGGGAGTGGTGCGCGATGTGCCCGTCTCCGGAGTCTGACCAGAAGACCGCTTCATTTCCCTCTTTTACGAAGTTTTTTGGGGTCGCCGGCTGGGATCCATTCCGTTGTCCTGGGTGAAAGGCAGAACACAGGATCCGCTTCGCGAAAGTCATATTCCTGGTTGTACTGATGGTGAGTTGACGCTGCTCTTATATTCAGTAGTTCTTCTCGACTGTATGTAATGAAACCTAAGATGACCTGGGGTACCAATGTACCCCAGGTCATCTGTGTGTGTGTGTGTGTCCGTGCGTGCGTGCGTGTGTGTTCAAGCCTCACTGCCAGCTGCTCTGTTAGAGGGGATGTGTGTGTGTGTGTCTGTGCGTGCGTGTGTGTTCAAGTGTTTCCTCTAGTCAGGGTATCTATGCCTGGGTGGATAACACCTTACGCATGGCGAAGGAGGGAGGGATCACTGTCAGATAGCCGTGTGTCTATCACCCATGTGTATGGCTATGCTTGTGGTCTCTAGTGTGTTCAGTGTCGGGCTGTGATGGGATGGAGTGTGTCTGTGAGTGGGGTGCATTAGGCTAACAGACCACCCCTGGATACCCTGCTGTGAACCCGTCAGATATCATTCGGACTGACAGAGCACAGGGTTGGAGGGAGAGACCGAGCGAGGGAGAGACAGAGACAGACAGAACGGAATAACACACAGCATCCCACTCTCCTTCTTCCCCTCCCTCTATCTTTGTATCTCTCTGTCCATCTGTCTGTCTTCATTAGCCTTCCTCTTAAGTGCTCCAGGTGCATCTCCCCTCCTCAGGTTCAGCTGTGTGCTGTCAGACCCAGACATCACCTCTCCCTCTCTCCTGTGAGCGGTCACATTAGCCCCTAATGTCGTTTCACTTGACACATTTCACACACACACACACACACACACACACACACACACACACACACACACACACACACACACACACACACACACACACACACACACACACACACACACACACACACACACACACACACACACACACATACAGTCGTGGCCAAAAGTTTTGAGAATGACACAAATATAAATTTTCACAAAGTTTGCTGCTTCAGTGTCTTTAGATATTTTTGTCAGATGTTACTATGGAATACTGAAGTATAATTACAAGCATTTCATAAGTGGTAAAGGCTTTTATTGACACTTACATTAAGTTGATGCAAAGAGTCAATATTTGCAGTGTTGACCCTTCTTGTTCAAGACCTCTGCAATCCGCCCTGGCATGCTGTCAATTAACTTCTGGGCCACATCCTCCCTTATGGCAGCCTATTATTGCATAATCAATGCTTGGAGTTTGTCAGAATTTGTGGGGTTTTGTTTGTCCACCCGCCTCTTGAGGATTGACCACAAGTTCTCAATGGGATTAAGGTCTGGGGAGTTTCCTGGCCATGGATCCAAAATATCGATGTTTTGTTCCCCGAGCCACTTAGTTATCACTTTTGCCTTATGGCAAGGTGCTCCATCATGCTGGAAAAGGCATTGTTCATCACCAAACTGTTCCTGGATGGTTGGGAGAAGTTGCTCTCGGAGGATGTGTTGGTACCATTCTTTATTCATGGCTGTATTCGTAGGCAAAATTGTGAGTGAGCCCACTCCCTTGGCTGAGAAGCAACCCCACAGATGAATGGTCTCAGGATGCTTTACTGTTGGCATGACACAGGACTGATGGTAGCTCTTACCATGCTTTTTTCCAGATGCCCCAAACAATCGGAAAGGGGATTAATCAGAGAAAATGTCTTTACCCCAGTCCTCAGCAGTCCAATCCCTGTACCTTTTGCAGAATATCAGTCTGTCCCTGATGTTTTTCCTGGAGAGAAGTGGCTTCTTTGCTGCCCTTCTTGACACCAGGCCATCCTCCAAAAGTCTTCACCTCACTGTGCGTGCAGATGCACTCACACCTGCCTGCTGCCATTCCTGAGCAAGCTCTGTACTGGTGGTGCCCCGATCCCGCAGCTGAATGAATTTTAGGAGACGGTCCTGGCACTTGCTGGACTTTCTTGTGCACCCTGAAGCCTTCTTCACAACAATTGAACTGCTCTCCTTGAAGTTCTTGATGATGCGATAAATGGTTGAATTAGGTGCAATCTTACTGGCAGCAATATCCTTGCCTGTGAAGCCCTTTTTGTGCAAAGCAATGCTGACGTCAGGTGTTTCCTTGCAAGTAACTATGGATGACAGAGGAAGAACAATGATTCCAAGCACCACCCTCCTTTTGAAGCTTCCAGTCTGTTATTCGACCTCAATCAGCATGACAGAGTGATCTCCAGCCTTGTCCTCGTCAACACTCACACCTGTGTTAATGAGAGAATTACTGACATGATGTCAACTGATCCTTTTGTGGCAGGGCTGAAATGCAGTGGAAATGTTTTGGGGGGATTCAGTTCATTTGCATGGCAAAGAGGGACATTGCAATTAATTGCAATTCATCTGATCACTCTTCATAACATTCTGGAGTATATGCAAATTGCCGTCATACAAACTGAGGCAGCAGACTTTGTGAAAATTCATGTTTGTGTCATTCTCAAAACTTTTGGCCCACGACTGTACACACACACACACACACACACACACACACACACACACACACACACACACACACACACACACACACACACACACACACACACACACACACACACACGTACACGCACACGCACACGTACACGTACACACACACACACACACACACAGTGGAGATGAAGATTTGGTAAAGGGAACAGTACTCGTATAAGTCCCACCTGGTAGACATACTGTACATGAACCAGTGTCCATCCCATCATTTCACATTATGACTTAAATTAGTTCCCAAATATCCCCCTGCAGGCGCCATGATAAATCCCTCGATCAAGTGGGCTACTGAGCTAACCAGAGTACCTGACAGTGTGTGGCGGGTTCTGTTCCTGATATATTCTGTGTTGGTAACTGGATCAGCAGAACAGTAGCCACAGTAAATGTGTTGGGAGCCCTCCAGTGATGTCTCACTGCATTGGCTCAGCCACAGCTCTGTTTGTGTTTGTATATCCACGGGGCGTCAGTAATTATGAGCAACAAGCACTTATTCCCACTTAACGGCCATTGCATAATTGATATTTGTTTGTATTAAACTGAAGAGGAGAGCATCGAGGGTGGCCCACGCCTCCCCTCTCCTCCCCCTCCTCTCCCTCCTCCTCCTGCTGCTCTCTCTTCTCCTCCTCCTGCTCTCTCTCTCTCCTCCTCCTCCTTCTCCTCCTCCTCCTCCTGCTCTCCTTCCTCCTCCTCCTCCCCCCCCTCCTCCTCCTGCTGCTCTCTCTTCTCCTCCTCCTGCTCTCTCTCTCTCTCTCTCTCTCTCTCTCTCTCCTCCTCCTCCTCTCCCTCCTTCTCCTCCTCCTCCTCCTGCTCTCCCTCCTCCTCCCACTTCTCTCCTTCCTCCTCCTTCTCTCCCTCCTCCTCCTCCTCCTTTCCCCACAGAGATCCTAAATGTCATTCTATGCACTCCTCTCTTCCTCCCCCTCTTCCCCCTCCCCTTCTTCTCTCTGTCAATCAAACTCCATCTCAGTGGGGTCTCTGGCCTTTGTCGATAAGAGCAGTAATGGACTTTAATGGACATAGAGAAAGGCTATTGCCACGTAGTGATTTGCACTAAACAGCCAGGTGGGTGATGGCTAATACCAGGCAGGGGCTGCTGTAAGTAACTAAATTCTATACATTATCAAGGCCATAACGACGCTAACGAAAGAAAGACAATCAAGTTGTAACTCTTGTTTTTCTCTTACCTGTGTGTAGGCTGCTTGTGGTTGGTGTTGGTGCAGATGGCTGTCTGGTAGTCGTGGCTGACACACACCCTGTGAGGAGGGCAGCGCACCTTCACACATGGATGTTTAGTGGCGTCCAGAGCTACCGGGAGAGAGAAGGGACAAAATTAATCACTAAATAACAGGGCGACACCCACGTCAATTCAACGTCTATTCCACATTGGTTCAACGCCATTTAATTGGAATGATGTGGAAACAACGTTGATTCAACCAGTGTGTGGGCCATTACGACCTACCATTAACAGCGATACAAATACACATTCTAACAAGACTAGTAAGATCAGAATGTACTCCCGCAATCAGACAACAGAGAATATGGATTGAAAGGAACAGAGTCTACTCAATACTAGGAGATACCTTTCAATCATTCAGACACAGAGATACAGCAAAATAATGACACGAAAACCCCTGAGTGTAAACTCACCCTCACAACCTAACAACGCAGTGCTTCGACAAATGGCTGTCCTCACCATGAGCATTTCTGTCAATGCCAGTGACCATAAAACAGAGGAGCGAGGAGAGAAGGAGTGAGGAGGTGAAAAAAGAGAAGAGAAAGTGTGTGTGTGTGTGTGTTAGTGTGTGTGTGTGTGTGTGTGTGTGTGTGTGTGTGTGTGTGTGTGTGTGTGTGTGTGTGTGTGTGTGTGTGTGTGTGTGTGTGTGTGTGTGTGTGTGTGTGTGTGAGCGCGTGCATGTGGCTTATAACAGCTATAAGACCCCCAGGCGCTCCAGGATCTAAACCATATGATAGTTGTAATCCATTCCGACATTCAGAAATCCCATATTGTATTTAGAGGAGTAAGAATCATAGGGAAAGAGTTGGAGATTTTAACGTAGGTAGAGTTTCTGTAGTGTGACCCTTCTGGGCCTGCCTCATCAGAACTCCGGGCAAGCAAGTCGTATAGCCCTGTCTGCGCTCACATCCATCTCCACGGCAACATTGTCGCCATAGCTGCGAGACACAGGTGGCTGGCGTCCAAGGTGACGAAGATCAAAGACACACATTGGCTCTGAGCGTTCCGAGCGTTTTGTCATTTCACGCTACGCTTACGACACATATCCACCCACCGGGGACAGAGAGAGAGGAATAAAGAAAATGGGAGAGGGAGAGGAAGAAAGAGAGAGAGAGCTATGAAACGGGGAAATAGGGAGGACTGTGGGTGTGGGGTGGGGGGGGCTTACTCAGCTATTCTCCGGAGAGGAGAGGAGAGTAACAGAATTGAAAAATAAACCCACCAAGAACAAAACAACAGCAAACTGTTGTGACTACAACCTCATCAAAGAAGGATGGTGTGGAGAAGCTCATCCTCACTCCCAGGAATAACAACCTAACAACCTAAAAACAACTTCAAAGCCAAAAGGCCTCTGTACAGCTGAACCCCTTAGATAACTCATTAGAGTACCTCTGATAACAAGACAAGCTAGTGGCCAGGCCTCAATTATCTCACTAATGGGTTGTGTTTGAGCTACGTCTGCCGTGTGATGTCAACACGAGCACTCCCTGACCCACAACACATGCTACACCGGTGGTTGAATCCTGGTTTAGTCCCGAAACACATCACCGTTATGCAGATATAAATATGATATTATCTGTTTGCATCTCAAATTTACACAAGTGATACACTCAAACTTCAAGGAGGCATGTTTTTGAAGAGGTTTAAGGGAATACTTGAACGGGAGATATATGCATGTTTTTCTGTTGGTTATTAAGTAGTTAGTAAGTACTCTACTGTGCATTTAAATACAGATATCACAGGCCACATATACCTGTCAAGGAATGTTCTCTCTCTCTCTCTTATCTCTATCTCCACCCCCCACTCTCTTTCTCTTTGTCTATTTCTCTCGCTCGCTTTCTGAAATTGAGAGAGACGGCATGGCAATCATTTTCCTGATATTTGTCCGTTTTGTGGCGTTGGGTGGAGTTTTACATCTTATTTAAAAAATAAAAAGGTGGCCTTGGCTCTCTCACTCTGCTTCCGAGCAGGAAGAAACCTGACTTCAATCCCAGCGGAAAATGATTTTCTTCCCGTGAGGGAAATGAGAGATGAGAGGAAGTGAGAAGTGGGAGGAGGAGAGAGATGAGAGAGGGACCAGTGGGTGAGAGGACGTTGAGGGCAGGGTGACGGGGGAGAGAGGGGGATGTGGGGTGACAGGAGGAGAGAGAGATGAGAGGTGAGAGAGATGAGAGGGGGAGATATGAGAGGGGTGAGGAGGAGAGAGAGATGAGAGGAAGTGAGAGAGATGAGAGGGGGAGAGAAGGGGTGACAATGGTTAACAGAGATGTTGAGGACTGCTTAGAGCAAACACAACCCATTGTTATGACGTTGCCCTCTTTGGGTACAGCGAGCACCATCCCCCTCTCTCTGCTCCTACAACCAGGCTGCTGTGGTCAGAGAGATTGTAAATTCCTAGGGAAGACCCTGCCTCATGGCCACACAGTATAGAGACAGAGTGAAGTTGCATAGAGAACAAAGGGATTTCTTACAGAACTTGAGGTCCGAACAACATTTATGTTCCGGAGAAGGTATAAAAGATTGGTGAAGAATCCAGCTACGAACTGGTCCATTTGTTACATTTTGGTGAGGCTCATGGGAGACGGTGCGGCCACATTACCATAACGCTGTTTAAATAATAGCCTCAGATATGAGGTTTACATCTAATTGTTGTATAAGATGAATGAGTGAGGATGATACTGTTTGTAAAATTGTGTAATGTGATTTTGTACAGTTTAATGAAGGAAACTCCAATTCCCTTTTGAGTTTAACTAAATCAGAGGACCGCCCATGAGCCTGCAACTCCTGAATAAAACCCCAACTTTGAGAAATTCTCACTAGACCATGTTTTTCTCCATTACTAGAGGACAAAGGTTGCAGACCATTGCTGAATCTTTTAACCATACCACGTGGATAAACTCTTAGACTATCGATACATACAGAATAAGAACAAGTCTTTGATATTAATTACTAGTCTGCAGCTAGGAATTTGGTATCATTGAACGCGAAGAACGACAACCGCCGATACATCCATTCTACAACAATGAAGGAATGTCACTTTGAACTATCCCCTCTAACCATGAGAGAGAAAGAGAGAGAGAGAGAGAGAGAGAGAGAGAGAGAGAGAGAGAGAGAGAGAGAGAGAGAGAGAGAGGGAGGACGGAAACTCTCCAACAGAAACTAACTTTTCAACAGCGATCAAGACGACACACTGAGTAGCGGTCCTGCTGTTGTAAATACACTGCTCAAAAAAATTAAGGGAACACTAACATAACACATCCTAGATCTGAATGAATGAAATATTCTTACTTTTTTCTTTACATAGTTGAATGTGCTGACAACAAAATCACACAAAAATGATCAATGGAAATCGAATTTATCAACCCATGGAGGTCTGAATTTGGAGTCACACTCAAAATTTAAGTGGAAAACCACACTACAGGCTGATCCAACTTTGATGTAATGTCCTTAAAACAAGTCAAAATGAGGCTCAGTAGTGTGTGTGGCCTCCACGTGCCCGTATGACCTCCCTACAACGCCTGGGCATGCTGCTGATGAGGTGGTGGCTGGTCTCCTGAGGGATCTCCTCCCAGACCTGTGGTGCAACGTGGCTGGTGAGGTGGTGGATGGAGCGAGACATGATGTCCCAGATGTGCTCAATTGGATTCAGGTCTGGGGAACGGGCGGTCCATAGCATCAATGCCTTCCTCTTGCAGGAACTGCTGACACACTCCAGCCACATGAGGTCTAGCATTGTCTTGCATTAGGAGGAATCCAGGGCCAACCGCACCAGCATATGGTCTCACAAGGGGTCTGAGGTTCTCATCTCGGTACCTAATGGCAGTCAGGCTACCTCTGGCGAGCACATGGAGGGCTGTGCGGCCCCCCAAAGAAATGCCACCCCACACCATGACTGACCCACCGCCAAACCGGTCATGCTGGAGGATGTTACAGGCAGCAGAACGTTCTCCACGGCATCTCCAGACTGTCACGTCTGTCACATGTGCTCAGTGTGAACCTGCTTTCATCTGTGAAGCGCACAGGGCGCCAGTGGCGAATTTGCCAATCTTGGTGTTCTCTGGCAAATGCCAAACGTCCTGCACGGTGTTGGGCTGTAAGCACAACCCCCACCTGTGGACGTCGGGCCCTCATACCACCCTCATGGAGTCTGTTTCTGACCGTTTGAGCAGACACATGCACATTTGTGGCCTGCTGGAGGTCATTTTGCAGGGCTCTGGCAGTGCTCCTCCTGTTCCTCCTTGCACAAAGGCGGAGGTAGCGGTCCTGCTGCTGGGTTGTTGCCCTCCTACGGCCTCCTCCACGTCTCCTGATGTACTGGCCTGTCTCCTGGTAGTGCCTCCATGCTCTGGACACTACACTGACAGACACAGCAAACCTTCTTGCCACATCTCGCATTGATGTGCCATCCTGGATGAGCTGCACTACCTGAGCCACTTGTGTGGGTTGTAGACTCCGTCTCATGCTACCACTAGAGTGAAAGCACCGCCAGCATTCAAAAGTGACCAAAACATCAGCCAGGAAGCATAGGAACTGAGAAGTGGTCTGTGGTCCCCACCTGCAGAACCACTCCTTTATTGGGGGTGTCTTGCTAAATGCCTATAATTTCCACCTGTTGTCTATTCCATTTGCACAACAGCATGTGAAATGTATTGTCAATCAGTGTTGCTTCCTAAGTGGACAGTTTGATTTCACAGAAGTGTGATTGACTTGGAGTTACATTGTGTTTTTTAAGTGTTCCCTTTATTTTTTTGAGCAGTGTATATATATTGATTGCAATCGTTCCCGAATGAGTGAACGTTCATGCAAAGGATTAGCATTTCTATTGTTATAATTATCAACTGTGCGTTGTCTTCTCAGTCGACCCCCACTTCCCTTTTGTACAACAAGCCGCCATGCCGGTTCAGCCCACTAGGGGCACATTTCATTTCTTGTTACCATTTTTACTTTGTTTGTTTGTTTATGCATTTCTGTGAATTACTTAGTTAGTAAATAAATGATTTAAGACAATTGATGTATGGATGACTCATAGCGAAGAATGGGTTTGTGCAGATAACCAACAATTTACGACGTTTGGAATGAGACTAACGTTAGGTAAAGTAAATAATTCATTAATTCGAAGACTAATTGATCAGATATAAAATATCTGAAAAGTTATATTAGGAAATTATAACTTTGTAATCGGAAAATTTTCCTTGGTGCCCCGACTTCCTAGTTAATTACAGTTACATGATTAATCAGTTTAATCGCGTAATAATAATTACTGAGAATCTGAAGTCTTCATTTAATGATAGTAAAGACACGACACCATAAAATACTCAGATACAAACTAAGAGACAGCAACAGCATGTGGTGGGAAGGAAACTGAGGTGCATTTCTCAATTCCAAACTTTCCTTTGAATACCATCCCAGCTAACAGATTTGTCTCCTTGGAAGTTGTGGGAACTTAAGGTTTCCCATTGGTTCTGGGAACTTAGCCATACATTTCTGGCCTGGTACAACGGAAGTGAGATGGAATTGAAAATGTACATTTTTAGGTTGCAAGGTTATGAGAAAGTTTTCCTTGTAGGTTTTATTAACGCCCTGAAAACAGAAATTATAGGTTATTTGTTGGTTTTTGAATAACTTCCTTAAAACATTCACTGAATATTTCAATTTGACTTTTAATTACACTGCTAGCTTATTTTGGGTTAACTTGTTTTCACTCCAAGCACAGATAGGACAAATAGAAATTCATTTCCTTAGGTGTTAATCATGCAAACACATGCATGTTTTATTGTGAAACGGCAACAGTGAGACTTGAACGTATAATCTTCTATTCTCTTTCCATGGACCTGTGCCACCAGGATGGAGCTAGCATGTCATGTTCTTTTATACATACAAAGCTGTTCTTTTTAGTCTATTCAAACAGATCCAATTTCAAAGGAAACAAGCACTCATTAGGTGTGACCAATTAGAGAGAGAGAGCGAGAGAGACAGAGAGGGGGGGGGGGAGAGAGAGAGAGAGAGGGGGGGGGGGGGAGGGAGAGAGAGAGAGAGAGAGAGAGAGAGAGAGAGAGAGAGAGAGAGAGAGGCCAAGCCTTTATCTGTCTATTCCCAGACCTGGGTGGGCAGCCTTGCTGTTCAAGTCTGTTTAATCAACCAGTCAATTCTAATTCAGGAGCACCACATCCTACCCACTATCTCTGCTCTTTCACTCTCCCTCTCTCCTCAGTCACTCTCCCTCTCTCCTTCTCTCTCTACTCAGTCACTCTCCCTCTCTCCTTCTCTCTCTACTCAGTCACTCTCCCTCTCTCCTTCTCTCTCTACTCAATCACTCTCCCTCTCTCCTTCTCTCTCCTCTTTCACTCTCCCTCTCTCCTTCTCTCTGCTCTTTCACTCTCCCTCTCTCCTTCTTTCTCCTCTTTCACTCTCCCTCTCTCCTTCTCTCTCTGCTCTTTCACTCTCCCTCTCTCCTTCTCTCTCCTCTTTCACTATCCCTCTCGCCTTCTCTCTCCTCTTTCACTATCCCTCTCTCCTTCTCTCTCTACTCAGTCACTCTCCCTCTCTCCTTCTCTCTCCTCTTTCACTCTCCCTCTCTCCTTCTCTCTCCTCTTTCACTCTCTCCTCTTTCACTCTCCCTCTCTCCTTCTCTCTCTGCTCTTTCACTCTCCCTCTCTCCTTCTCTCTCTCCTCTTTCACTCTCCCTCTCTCCTTCTCTCTCCTCTTTCACTCTCACTCTCTCCTTCTCTCTGCTCTTTCACTCTCTCTCTCTCGTTCTCTCTCTCCTCTTTCACTCTTCCTCTCTCCTTCTCTCTCTCCTCTTTCACTCTCCCTCTCTCCTTCTCTCTGCTCTTTCACTCTCCCTCTCTCCTTCTCGCTCTCCTCTTTCACTCTCCCTCTTTCCTTCTCTCTCTACTCTTTCACTCTCCCTCCTTCTCTCTCTCCTCTTTCACTCTCCCTCTCTCCTTCTCTCTGCTCTTTCACTCTCCCTCTCTCCTTCTCTCCTCCCTCTCCTCTTTCACTCTCCCTCTCTCCTTCTCTCTCCTCTTTCACTCTCCCTCTCTCCTTCTCTCTCTCCTCTTTCACTCTCCCTCTCTCCTTCTCTCTCCTCTTTCACTCTCCCTCTTTCCTTCTCTCTCTACTCTTTCCCGCTCCCTCTCTCCTTCTCTCTCTCCTCTTTCACTATCCCTCTCTCTTTCTCTCTGTCATCTTTCACTATCCCTCTCTCCTTGTCTCTCTCCTCTTTCACTCTCCCTCTCTCCTACACTCTCTCCTCTTTCACTATCCCTCTCTCCTCTTTCACTATTCCTCTCTCCTTGTCTCTCTCCTCTTTCACTCTCCCTCTCTCCTACTCTCTCTCCTCTTTCACTCTCCCTCTCTCCTTGTCTCTCTCCTCTTCCATTCTCCCTCTCTCCTCTTTCACTACCCCTCTCTCCTTCTCTCTCTACTCATTCACTATCCCTCTCTCCTTCTCTCTCTCCTCATTCACTATCCCTCTCTCCTTCTCTCTCTACTCATTCACTATCCCTCTCTCCTTCTCTCTCTCCTCTTTCACTATCCCTCTCTTATCTTTCACTCTCCCTCTCTCCTTGTCTCTCTCCTCTTTCATTCACTCTCTCTCTCTCCTTCAATCTCTCCTCTTTCACTCTCCTTCTCTCCTTGTCTCTCTCCTCACATCACAATCCCTCCATCTTTCACTCCTATATCGCAATCCCCCCACTCTCACTCCTATATCACATTCCTCTCTCTCTCACTCCTATATTACAATCCCCCCTCTCTCACTCCTATATCACATTCCTCTCTCTCTCACTACTACATCACAATCCCTCCATCTTTCACTCTTATATCACAATCCCCCCAATCTCACTCCTACATCACAATCCCCACTCTCTCACTCCTATATCACATTCCTCTCTCTCTCTCTCACTACTACATCACAATCCCTCCATCTTTCACTCTTATATCACAACCCCCCCATCTCACTCCTACATCACAATCCACCCTCTCTCACTCCTTTATCACAATTGCCCCTCTCTCACTCCTATATCACAATATCTCTGACTCACTTAGGGCTATTGCAGTGACCGTATTACCGCCCCACCGACGGTCAAGAGTCTTGAAGGTAGTCAAATTCCAAGTGACCATTTAGTCACGGTAATTAGGCTTCTCCAAACTCTGATGCTGCTGATGGTCATTAGCAGCCTACCAAACTCACTAACTGCCTGGTACTCAACATTCTATTGTCCCTCTAATCACTCTGACATCAATGAAAATGTAATCGAAAATCTAATCAAACACTTCATGAGCTCATGTTGATCAACTTTTCTATAGGCTATGCAATTGTGTGAGAGAAAAAAAGAGTGATGGCTATTAAAAAGAGGAGGATCCATTCAGCTTTCTGTAGGCTAGGCCTAATATATTTATTTCTCAACTTTCCTAATATTAAGCACATTGCTTATCTTTACAACAGGAGTATAGTCTACCGTATAGTCTACCTGGCTGGCATGAAAATTAACCACAGGAGAAGCGTCCTCCATTTGCTATTTAAGTGCAGAGATGTATTTTTTCCCCTGACCCTGTTTTGATACAGATGCATGATAATGGTCTATTCTAAATCAAAACAAATTTCACACATACATGTTTTAGTATATGTAAAGACAAGATTAAATCATGAATAGTCTGATGGGTGACAATATTAGCCGACTTTTCCGAATCATAGTCGCACAACTCATGTAGCCTAGCTCATAGGTATACATGTTTTGATAAGGTTTGTATGACAACTAAAGTGGCCAAATAACTTCTTAAAATGAAGCACATGAATCAGTTTTACAAGGGGTGTAGAGCCTAGCTGGCAGACATAAGCAGCGTGTGAGTTTCAAGTTTGGAGAAGATCATTTTCACCATAAAAATGCACCTTCATAATAAAAGCATTACATGCATAATTGCATTTGCGGTCACTTTTGTAAATGGTGTTTTCCACTAATGGAACATTCACGCTTATAGCCTACTACCGTGTGTGCATTGCTGCACTTATAATGTGAAGAAATAGCCTAATAATTTATCAACATTGTAAACCTATACATTCTGATCTGTTGCGTCAGCTAAATTGCGTAAAAAAGTGTTTTTGATGCTAGTGGTTGTATTCATTTGAGATCTATTGTCACGACTTCTACCGAAGTCGAAGCCTCTCCTTGTTTGGGCGGTGCTCGGCCGTCCACGTCACTGGTCTTCTAGCCATCATTGATCCATTTTTCATTCCATTGGTTTTGTCTTGTCTTCCTACACACCTGGTTTCAATCCCATTCATTACCTGTTGTGTATTTAACCCTCTGTTTCCCCTCATGTCTTTGTCAGAGATTGTTTGTTATTCAGTGTTGTGTTGGTTTTTGTATTGGTCCGCGACGGGTCCTCGTACCCACTTTATTTATTGTTACATTTAGTGTTTGGAGTATGTTTAGTTTATTTGTTATTAAATACTCCATTACACTCAGTTTGTTTCTCCTGCGCCTGACTTCCCTGCCACCTATACACAGGACTCTGACATCTATCGCATTCCACAACTGTCCCAGACTATGTTTGGAATATTTATTTCTCGCACAAAATAAAATAGGCAAACTTTTGTACTATGGGGGATAGTAGATTGACATAGGCTAGTGCTTTTGCTGTTCGTTAGGCTTACTCATCTTGTTGGTTGATGAAAAGTAAATGTGGACAGTTCTTCCAAAAATCTTCAATATGCACCTCTGAATTGGATAAGGGCGCACGTAGTTGCGATCCTGAATGTGTCTGTCTTCCCTTGTAGCCTGTGAGAAATTTGCATCAATTTCTAAGGTCTTCGAAAGCCAAGTTAACAAACAGATCACCGACCAATTTGAATCCCACCGTACCTTCTCCGCTATGCAATCTGGTTTCCGAGCTGGTCATGGGTGCACCTCAGCCACACTCAAGGTCCTAAACAATATCATAACCGCCTTCGACTCAACAGACTTGGTTTCTCAAATGACTGCCTCGCCTGGTTCACCAACTACTCCTCAGACAGAGTTCAGTGTATCAAATCGGAGGGCCTGTTGTCCAGACCTCTGGCAGTCTCTATGGGAGTTCCACAGGGTTCAATCCTCGGGCCAACTCTCTTCTCTGTATACATCAATGATGTCACTCTTGCTGCTGGTGATAATCTGATCCACCTTTACGCAAACGACACCATTCTGTATACTTCTGGCCCTTCTTTGGACACTGTGTTAACTAACCTCCAGACGAGCTTCAATGCCATACATCTCTCCTTCCATGGCCTCCAACTGCTCTTAAATGCAAGTAAAACAAAATGCATGTTCTTCAACATATCGCTGAACACACATGCCCGCCCGTCCAGCATCACTACTCTGGACGGTTCTGACTTAGAATGTGTGGACAACTACAAATACCTAGGTGTCTGGCTAGACTGTAAACTCTTCTTCCAGACTCATATTAAACATCTCCAATCCAAAATTAAATATAGAATCACCTTCCTATTTCGCAACAAAGCATCCCTTACTCAGGCCGCCAAACATACCAACGTAAAACTCACTATCTTACCGATCCTCGACTTCGGCGATGTCATTTACAAAATAGCTTCCAACACTCTACTCAGCAAACTGGATGCAGTCTATCCCAGTGCCATCTGTTTTGTCACCAAAGCCTCATATACCATCCACCACTGCGACCTGTATGCTCTAATCGGCTGGCCCTCGCTACATATTCGTCGCCAGACCCACTGGCTCCAGGTCATCTATAAGTCTTTGCTAGGTAAATCTCCACCTTATCTCAGCTCACTGGTCACGATAATAACACCCACCTGTAGCACGCGTTCCAGCAGGTGTATTTCACTGGTCACCCCTAAAGCCAACAGCTCCTTTGGCCGCCTTTCCTTCCAGTTCTCTGCTGTCAATGACTGGAATGAATTGCAAAAATCGCTGGAGCTGGAGACTTATATTTCCCTCACTAACTTTAAACATCAGCTATCCGAGCAGCTAACCGATTGCTGCAGCTGTACATAGTCCATCTGTAAATAGCCCATCCAATCTACCTACCTCATCCCCATATTGTTTTTATTTACATTTCTGCTCTTTTGCACACCAGTATTTCTACTCGCACAACATCATCTGCACATCTATCACTCCAGTGTTAATTAGCTTAATTAGAATTACTTGCTACATGGCCTATTTATTGCCTTACCTCCTCACGCCATTTGCACACACTGTAAATAGACTTTATTTTTTTCCTATTGTGTTATTGACTCTACTCTTGTTTATTCCATGTGTAACTCTGTGTTGTTGTTTGTCACGCTGCTTTGCTTTAACTTGACCAGGTCGCAGTTGTAAATGAGAACTTGTTCTCAACTGGCCTACCTGGTTAAATAAAGGTGAAATAAAAAATTATAAAAATGCTGCCAAACATAACCTAGTAAAACTGACTATCCTACCAGTCCTTGACTTCGGTGATTTCATTTACAAAATAGCCTCCAAAACTCTACTCAGCAAATTGGATGCAGTCTATCACAGTGCCATCCATTTTGTCACCAAAGCCCCATTTACTACTACCACTACCACTGGCTCCAGGTCATCTATAAGTATTTTCTAGGTAAAGCCCTGCCTTATCTCAGCTCACTGGTCACTATAGCGGCACCCACCTGTAGCACGCGCTCCAGCAGGTATATTTCACTGGTCACCCCCAAAGCCAATTCCTCCTTCAGCCGCCATTCCTTCCAGTTCTCTGCTGCCAATGACTGGAACGAACTGCAAAAATCACTGAAGCTGGAGACTCATATCTCCCTCACTACCTTTAAGCACCAGATGTCAGAGCAGCTCACAGATCACTGCACCTGTACATAGCCCGTCTGTAAACAGCCCATCCAACTAGCTCATCCCCATACTGTTATTTATTTTGCTCCTTTGCACCCAAGTATCTCTACTTGCACACTCATCTTCTGCACATCTACCACTCCAGTGTTTAATTGCTATTTTGTCATTATTTCACCACTATGCCCTATTTATTGCCTTACCCCCCTTGTCCTACCTCATTTGCACACACTGTATATAGACTTTCTTTATTGTATTATTGCCTGTATGTTTGTTTATTCCATGTGTAACTCTGTGTTGTTGTTAGTGTCGCACTGCTTTGCTTTATTTTGGCCAGGTCGCAGTTGTAAATGAGAACTTGTTTTCAACTAGCCTACCTAAATAATGCTGAAATATATATATATACAGTGCCTTGCGAAAGTATTCGGCCCCCTTGAACTTTGCGACCTTTTGCCACATTTCAGGCTTCAAACATAAAGATATAAACCAGTATTTTTTTGTGAAGAATCAACAACAAGTGGGACACAATCATGAAGAGGGACGACATTTATTGGATATTTCAAACTTTTTTAACAAATCAAAAACTTAAAAATTGGGCGTGCAAAATTATTCAGCCCCCTTAAGTTAATACTTTGTAGCGCCACCTTTTGCTGCGATTACAGCTGTAAGTCGCTTGGGGTATGTCTCTATCAGTTTTGCACATCGAGAGACTGACATTTTTTCCCATTCCTCCTTGCAAAACAGCTCGAGCTCAGTGAGGTTGGATGGAGAGCATTTGTGAACAGCAGTTTTCAGTTCTTTCCACAGATTCTCGATTGGATTCAGGTCTGGACTTTGACTTGGCCATTCTAACACCTGGATATGTTTATTTTTGAACCATTCCATTGTAGATTTTGCTTTATGTTTTGGATCATTGTCTTGTTGGAAGACAAATCTCCGTCCCAGTCTCAGGTCTTTTGCAGATTCCATCAGGTTTTCTTCCAGAGTGGTCCTGTATTTGGCTCCATCCATCTTCCCATCAATTTTAACCATCTTCCCTGTGAAACCATGATGCTGCCACCACCATGTTTGACAGTGGGGATGGTGTGTTCAGGGTGATGAGCTGTGTTGCTTTTACGCCAAACATAACGTTTTGCATTGTTGCCAAAAAGTTCAATTTTGGTTTCATCTGACCAGAGCACCTTCTTCCACATGTTTGGTGTGTCTCCCAGGTGGCTTGTGGCAAACTTTAAACAACACTTTTTATGGATATCTTTAAGAAATGGCTTTCTTCTTGCCACTCTTCCATAAAGGCCAGATTTGTGCAATATACGACTGATTGTTGTCCTATGGACAGAGTCTCCCACCTCAGCTGTAGATCTCTGCAGTTCATCCAGAGTGATCATGGGCCTCTTGGCTGCATCTCTGATCAGTCTTCTCCTTTTAAGAGCTAAAAGTTTAGAGGGACGGCCAGGTCTTGGTAGATTTGCAGTGGTCTGATACTCCTTCCATTTCAATATTATCGCTTGCACAGTGCTCCTTGGGATGTTTACAGCTTGGGAAATCTTTTTGTATCCAAATCCGGCTTTAAACTTCTTCACAACAGTATCTCGGACCTGCCTGGTGTGTTCCTTGTTCTTCATGATGCTCTCTGCGCTTTTAAAGGACCTCTGAGACTATCACAGTGCAGGTGCATTTATACGGAGACTTGATTACACACAGGTGGATTGTATTTATCATCATTAGTCATTTAGGTCAACATTGGATCATTCAGAGATCCTCACTGAACTTCTGGAGAGAGTTTGCTGCACTGAAAGTAAAGGGGCTGAATAATTTTGCACGCCCAATTTTTCAGTTTTTGATTTGTTAAAAAAGTTTGAAATATCCAATAAATGTCGTTCCACTTCATGATTGTGTCCCACTTGTTGTTGATTCTTCACAAAAAATACAGTTTTATATCTTTATGTTTGAAGCCTGAAATGTGGCAAAAGATCGCAAAGTTCAAGGGGGCCGAATACTTTCGCAAGGCACTGTATATTTTTTAAATCAACAAGTGTAGCCCACAGATATTTTGCATAGCCAGATCGGGACCTAACATAAGGACTATTCAGAGTAGGCTATTCTGTTCATCTGAAATAGACTACATTTTCTTCATATCATGTTTCTTTAGACGTGTCTAAAATAAATCATGGGTTTATTGTGAATGTGTAGGCTATATTACATGGATTTATTAGACTTTTTAAAATGTAGATGTTCTGAAGGTCTCCAGCAGTGGCATGTAGGCTATGTGTGGAAGCCAGGGGATGCTAAATGTGTTTATGTTAATTGACGGTCAATTACCGTGAAAATGATAGTTATTTTCTTGTCAATCACCGGCTGATGAAATTTCATAACCACCACAGCTCTAGTTTCCTTCTCAAATGATTTTGCTTACTCAGTTAACCCACACTCTATCCTCATCTCTCCTCTCTCATCTCTCTATCTTCTCTCTCTCCTCTCTATATATTCTCTGTCCTCATCTCTCTTCTCTGTATCTTCTCTCTCTTCTCTCCCTCCTCTTCTCTCTCTCCTCATCTCTCTCTCCTAATCTCTCTTCCCCCTTTCTGTGTTCCCTACAAACATTACATTTAATTGTTCATAACCCTGACACGATCTCTCTCAATTCAATTCAAAGGGCTTTATTGGCATGGGAAACATGTTTATATTGCCAAAGCAAGTGAAATAGACAGGAAATAAACAAGGGAAATAAATAATAGAAAATTAACAGTAAACATTACACACAACAGTTAAAATGTTATATTATTGGCTATGTACAGTGTTGTAATAATGTGCAAATAGTTTAAGTATGAAAGGGAAAAATATATAAGCAGATAAACACAGGTTGTATTTATAATGATATTTGTGCTACATTCGTTGCCCTTTTCTTGTGGCAACAGGTCACAAATCTTACTGCTGTGATTGCAAACGGTAGTATCACACCGAATAACCTCAGCAAAAAAAGAAACGTCCCTTTTTCAGGACCCTGTCTTTCAAAGATAATTCGTAAAAATCCAAATAACTTCACAGATCTTCATTGTACAGGGTTTAAACACTGTTTCCCATGCTTGTTCAATGAACCATAAACAATTAATGAACATGCACCTGTGGAACAGTCATTAAGACACTAACAGCTTCCAGACGGTAGGCAATTAAGGTGACAGTTATGAAAACTTAGGACACTAAAGAGGCCTTTCTACTGACTCTGAAAAACACCAAAAGAAAGATGCCCAGGGTCCCTGCTCATCTGCGTGAACGTGCCTTAGGCATGCAAGGAGGCATGAGGACTGCATATGTGACCAGGGCAATAAATTGCAATGTTCGTACTGTGAGATGCCTAAGACAGCGCTACAGGGAGACTGGACGGACAGCTGATCGTCCTCGCAGTGGCAGACCACGTGTAACAACACCTGCACAGGATCGGTACATCTGAACATCACACATTCGGGACAGGTACAGGATGGCAACAACAACTGCCCGAGTTACACCAGGAACACACAATCCCTCCAAGATGATTAGGAAGTGCAGCTCAGTTTCCACCTCATTTTGTGGGCAGTGTGCACATATCCTGTCTTCTCTTGAGAGCCAGGTCTGCCAATGGTGGCCTCTCTCAATAGTAAGGCTATGCTCACTGAATCTGTACATAATCAAGTATTTTCTTAATTTAAGGTCAGTGACAGTGGTCAGGTATTCTGCTAAGGTGTGCTCTCTGTTTAGGGCCAAATAACATTTCAGTTTGCTCTGTTTTTTTGTTGATTCTTTCCAATGTGTCAAGTAATTATCTTTTTGTTTTGTTGGTTGCTGTCCTGGGGCTTTCTGGGGTTTGTTCATGTTTGTGAGGAGAGACCCCATACCAGCTGGCAGAGGGGACTCTTCTCCAGTTTCATCTCTCTGTCGGTGAAGGCTTTGTTATGGAATGTTTGAGAATCACTTCTTAGGTGGTTGTGGAATTTAACGGCTCTTTTCTGGATTTTTGATAATTAGCAGGTATTGGCCTAATTCTGCTCTGCATGCATTGTTTAGGGTTTTACGTTGTACACAGAGGATGTTTTCGCAGAATTCTGAATGCAGAGTCTCAATTTGGAGTTTGTCCCATTTTGTGAATTCTTGGTTGGTGAGTGGACCCCAGACCTCACAACCATAAAGGGCAATGGGCTCTACAACTGATTCAAGTATTTTAAATCAGATCCTAATTGGGCCCCTCTTGCCTTGTCTCTCAGCTCATTCACAGCTTTGTGGAGGTTTCCTGTGGTACTTTTGTAATGTATCTGTTATGGATCCCCATTAGATGCTGCCATGGCAGCAGTTACTCTTCCTGGGGTCCAGCAAAATTGAGGCAATTATTCATTTAAAAACATGACAATACATTCAATATATATTTCACAACATATTAAGCGTGTGTCCTCAGGCCCCTTCTCTACTACCACATGTCTATGAAATACAATTCATGTGTACGTGTGTGTATAGTGCATATAGTATAGTGTGTTTGCATGTGTTTATGTTTGTGTTTCTTCACAGTTCCATAAGGTGCATTTTGATCAGGTTTTTTTTCCTAAATGTTTTCTGCTTGCATGAGTTACTTGATGTGGAATAGTGTTCCATGTAGTCATGGCTCTATGTGGTACTGTGCACCTCCCATAGTCTGTTCTGGACTTGAGAACTGTGAAGAGACTTCTGGTGGCATGTCTTGTGGGGTATGCATAGGTGTTCGAGCTGTGTGCTAGTAGTTCAAACAGACAGCTTGATGCACTCAACATGTCAATACCTCACAAATACAAGTAGTGATGAAGTCAATCTCCTCCACTTTCCACTCTCTTCTGGCATGTGTTGGGGGGTTCTTTGCATGGGGTGATGTAAGTTTCCTTTAACAATCAGTCTTCCAGATAGATGACACAGACACAGGAACCTTGGTATAAAACTCTTTAGTAATAAAATGCAATTGCAGACAGAGATTCACATACAGAGTACCTCAGTAGTCTATCATAAAGATCTGTGTGGCGAAACAGGAGACAACGGTCTTTATACAACCTACCGTCAATCATATCTTAACATTGTTACATTGGATTAGATACGAAGTATCTAAGATAAGAAAAACATGTTTAGACTGTGGTTTCTCACTCTGTTATCTCAGCCTTGAGGCTGCGCGACTATCAGCAGGTGCTTTAGTTCTCAGCCTGAGAACTAAAGCAGTACATCTCCATTATCCAGTATTTTTCCATCATTGCGCATTGCAAGCATACAAAGGTTATCACATATATACAGTAATCATGGCATTGGTGTACTCAAAGCCAGTAGCATGTCGTTAGTAAAGATTGAAAAAAGTAAGGGGCCTAGACAGCTGCCCTGGTGAATTCCTGATTCTACCTGGATTTTGTTGGAGAGGCTTCCATTAAAGAACACCCTCTGTGTTCTGTTAGACAGGTAATTCTTTATCTATAATATAGCAGTGTGTGTAAAGCCATAACAAATACGTTTTCTAGCAACAGACTATGATAGATAATGTCAAAAGCCGCACTGTCTAACAAAGTGGCAGAGGTAGGTATAGTTTTTAGTGTGCTCTAGGGCAACAGTGTCTAGGTGGAAGTCTAGGTGGAATTTGTATTTATGGTCCTGGCAACTGGACTTTTTTGTAGCACCATTATTTTTGTATTACTGAGATGTACAGTCAGGGCCCAGGTCTGACTGAATCTATGCAGAAGATCTAGGTGCTGCATCCAAGGCCCTCCTTGGTTGGAGACAGAAGCACCAGATCATCAGCAGTAGACATTTGACTTCAGATTCTAGTAGGGTGATGCTGCATCCCTGACTCACCCCACAACCTTGAGGAAAGAAATGTGTGTGTTTGTTGACAATTTTAACTGCACACTTGTTGTTTGTGTACATGGATTTTATGCGGTATGTATTTCCCCAACACTGCTTTCCATCAATTTATTAAGCAGACCCTCATGCCAAATTGATTCAAAGGCTTTATTGAAATCAACAAAGCATGAAAAGACTTTGCTTTTGTTCAGGTTTGTTTGTCAACAAGGGTGTGCAGGGTAAACAAGTGGTCTGTCGTACAGTAATTTGGTAAAAAGCCAGTTTGAGATTTGCTCAGGACATTGAGGAAATGTAGGAATCTTCTCTTAATGATAATGCAGAGGATTTTCCTAAGGTTGCTCTTGACGCATATCCCACTGTAGTTATTGGGGTCGAATTTGTCTCCAATTTTGTCGATTGGGGTGAACAATCTTTGGTTCCAAATATTTGGGAAGATGCCAGAGCTGAGGATGATGTTAAAGAGTTTAAGTATAGCCAATTGGAATTTGTGGTCTGTATATTTTATAATTTAATTTAGGATACCATCAAAATCCCAGGCCTTTTTGGGTTGAAGGTTTTGTATTTTGTCCTGTCGTTCATCGAATTTAATTGAAGAATCCAGTAGGTTCTGGTAGTCTTTAATATCTGACTCTGTTTAGTGTGTTCCAACATTCCCAGAAGAGGTGTCACGTCTACTCCCTCTCCTCCCCTCCGGCGTTCGACATCGCCATTAAACTAACCACCGGTCCTGGGAATCATCATTACTGTGTCAGCATTGATGTAGCTATTTTCCCCTGTCCAGACGCTGTTTCATGTACGTTGTTTATTACATGTTCACTCCCTGTACATGCTTCTCGTCTCCAGCGTCAATCCTCACAGTTACAAGTGGTTAGACTCTAGGGATTCTTGAATTACATTGAGCTGATTTCTGACATGCTGTTCATTTTTCTTACTGTATTTCTGTATTGTTTTCGTGTTTCACCATAGTGAAGGTGTAGGCTTGCTTTCCAAGATTGCGTAGCAGTCGGACGTATATTTGTCTTGTCTTGTCCGCTGTACATAGTCATTTTCCACATTTATTTCATATATATTTCGTATATAATTTATTCTCACTTTCCATCTACGAACTGAATATACTTTCCTGCAACCCGCCTCACCCAATGTGGTACGGATCTGCTATTTTATACTTTAGAATCGGAACCGCCATCAGAAACTAGCCAGCTAACTAGCTACTAGCTACTAGTCAGTTAGCCACTGCTAGCGGTCTTCACCATTAACTCGGACACCAGCCAGCTTCAGCTCGGTCAATACATGCCAGTCTGCACAGCACGACATAAACCCAGAGCATATCGGACTACTTTTTCTCTACCTCATCACCGGATTCCTGCCGGTGATGAGGTAAAGGGTCCATTACACCGGGTCATCGCAGCTAGCTAGCTGCATTCGAGTGGCTACTGCTGGCTAACGCCTCTGTCCCGAAGCAATCACCAGTTAGCCTTGAGCTGAAGAGGTCTACCAGCTAATTCCTGGGCTACAATATCTCTTTTGCCAATTGGCCTGGACCCTTTATTGCTGACACGGAGTCCCGCCGATCCATCACAACTGGTCTGCCGACGTAATTTCAACCGCCTCTTCCGTTGCGAGGTCGCCAAAGGCCTATCTGCTATCCCCGGCCCACTAACTGTCCTGACCAACTTGCCCTCTAAATACACCTCTGCTGTCTTCAACCAGGATCTCAGCAATCACTGCTTCATTGCCTGCATCCGTAATGGGTTCGCGGGTCAAACGACCACCCCTCATCACTGTCAAAAGCTCCCTAAAACACTTCAGCGAGCAGGCCTTTCTAATCGATTTGGTCCGGGTATCCTGGAAGGATATTAACCTTATCCCATCATTAGAGGATGCCTGGTTTCTCTATAAAAGTGTTTTCCTCACCATCTTAAATAAGCATGCCCCATTCAAAAAATGTAGAACTAAGAACAGATATAAACCCTGGTTCACCCCAGACTTGCCTGCCCTTGACCAGCACAAAAACATCCTGTGGCGTTCTGCATTAGCATCGAATAGCCCCCGTTATGTGCAA
Source organism: Oncorhynchus kisutch (assembly GCF_002021735.2). Lineage (NCBI taxonomy): Eukaryota > Metazoa > Chordata > Actinopteri > Salmoniformes > Salmonidae > Oncorhynchus > Oncorhynchus kisutch. Next base: position 28,452,022 of record NC_034188.2, read on the forward strand.
CTTTTCAGGGAAGTCAGTAACCAATATACACAGTCAGTTAGGAAAGCTAAGGCTAGCTTTTTCAAACAGAAATATGCATCCTGCAGCACTAATTCCAAAACGTTTTGGGACACTGTAAAGTCCATGGAGAATAAGAGCACCTCCTCCCAGCTGCCCACTGCACTGAGGCTAGAAAACAATGTCACCCTCTTCACTCTAGATCCTCTAGATCCAAACTGTTATAGACATATATCCATCCTGCCCTGCCTTTCTAAAATCTTCGAAAGCCAAGTTAACAAACAGATCACAAGCATTTCGAATCCCACCGTACCTTCTCCTCTATGCAATCTGGTTTCTGAGCTGGTCATTGGTGCACCTCAGCCACGCTCAAGATCCTAAACGATATCATAACCACTGTCGATAAAAGGCAGTACTGTTCAGGCGTCTTCACTGACCTGGCCAAGGCTTCCGACTCTGTCAATCACAGCATTCTTATCTGCAGACTCAACAGCCTCGATTTCTCAAATGACTGAACTTGTTCTCAACTGGCCTACCTGGGTAAATAAAGGTGAAATACATTTTTTTAAAGGCTTAGGTTTTCTGGGTCTCTGTGTTTTTGGTTGGAGAGGTTCCTCAATTCCATTTAGGTTTTTGCATTCTTCATCAAACCATTTGTCATTGTTGTTAATTTTCTTAGGTTGTCTGCTTGAAATGTTTAGATTTGATAGGGAAACTAAATAGCAGAATATATTATTTAGGCTTTGGACTGCCAAGTTTACACCTTCACTATTGCAGTGAAGTATTTTGTCCAGGAAGTTGTCTAAAAGGGATTGAATTTGTTGTTGACCAATTGTTTTTTGGTAGGTTTCTACACTACTTTCCTTCCATCTTTCACATTTCTTAATAGTATGCAGTTTGTTGGACTTCGATGCCTCATGATTGAATATAGCTCTGGTCAAGTAGACTGTGATTTTGCTGTAATCTGATAGGAGTGTCAGTTTGCTGACTGTGAACGCTCTGAGAGACTGGGTTGAGGTCAGCGATAAAGTAGTCTACAGTACTACTGCCAAGAGATGAGCTGTAGGTGTATCTACCACAGGAGTCACCTCAAAGCCTACCACTGACTATGTAAATACCCAGCGGGCAACAAAGCTGCAGGAGTTGTGACCCATTTTGTTGGTTGTTTTGCCGTAGTTGTCTAGTGGGCCACGTTGGGGAGGAAATGCCGTCACCTCCAGGCAGGTGTTTGTCACTCTGTTTGCTGAGGGTGTCAAGGCTCTTTCCAGTTCTGGCATTTAGGTCGCCACAGACTAGTACATGTCCCTGGGTCTGGAAATGATTGATCTCCCCATCTAGGATGAAGAAGCTGTCTTCATTAAAGTATGGAGATTCTAGTGGGGGATATACGTAGCACACAGGAGGCATTCTTCTCTGTTGAGGTAATATCCTTATTAATTTCTAGCCAGATGTAAAATGTTCATGTTTTGACCATTTCTATAGAGTGAGTTAGGTCTGCGCTATACCAAATTAGCATACCCCCTGAGTCTCTTGACATGATAGTTTGGTGGATGGGACTTCCAGCTCTCTGTAACCTAGAGGGCAACCAGTGGGTCCATCTCCTCTATACCATGTTTGCTGTACATGTATTTTCAATTTCTTTGGTGAAGTCTGGGTTCCTGCTCTTTAGTCCAAAGGCAGAGGACCTCAGACCTTGTCCATTCCAGGATGAGATAGTAAAAGCTTTGTGTTCCATAATGTCCAGTGTTGTTATTTGTGTGGTTTAGGCTTAGATGTGAGCATTATGTGTGAGCAGAGCATGCTGAGCATCTGGTACATCCCTCTGGGGTTGAAGGATGGGGCTTCGGTGGGTGTAATCGTGGGGGTTGGGCTTGTTGCTCTGTTTACAGCCTGTGCATATGTGTGGGTGTCATGTTGAGGTCCTTGCTGCAGGGGTGCAGGAAATGGGGGGGCAGAAGGGGAATAAGACTGAGCTGGGAGCGGGTGGGGGCTATATAGGGTGTGGCGAGGGTTTGTTTGGGGAGGGGTCGACTGGTTGGGGTTGATGGTGCTGTGGTCTGGGTGTAGGTCCTCTTCTTGTGGACCCTCTTGGTGCAGGTTCTCTGGGAGCGTGTCTTGCAGTTCTGGGAGGGTGTCTTGCAGTTCTGGGAGGGTGTCTCACTGGTCTGGGCTGGGTGTCCTTCTCAGATGCTCCTGTGTGAGGTGCTGGGGTTGCGGTTGAGGGTGATTTCCTTCAGGGTCCTGGTAAAGGTAGGAACTGCTGCCTTGTGGACCAAGTCCAGGGTGGGAGTGGTGGGACTGGTAAACATTTGGTTTTTAGCCACAGTCCCTGGAAATGCTTGCATTCACCCGCTGTATGGTGGCAGGGGGAAAGTATTTTCGTGGTAGCAGGGTGGAGATAACCACTTGTGTATTGGGGAAAGTGGAAGACACCTTTTCAATCACTCCATTGAGTGCTGTGGCCACCCTTTCCGGTTGTGCCCTCAGGTAATTTGTGCCTGTGTGTATTATGATGTGGCTGGGGGACCCTAGTCGGTCCTCTGACAGCAGCTCTAGGGCGTTTAGCCACTTCGTGTTTTGGAAAAAGTTTTCCCATTTGAGTCAATTAGGAGCACAATCTCTGTCTTTTGTGTGTCTTCAGTGGGTGTAGGGGTGTTGTCAGGAGAGCTGTCCGGTGGACTGACATGGGCGGTGCCAGGAGGGGGAATCTGCTGGGTTGTTGGATCCTGCCTTGTCTGTCCTGCTATGGTGTTAGGCCTGTGGTCAGGGTCTGAAGTGGGCTGTTCTGGGGGATTGGCCAGCTCTCTCATGAGTGGTTCATTGTCACACCTCAGCATTCTCATCTCCTCCTGCAGTACTGTTAGCTGGGCTGTGTTCCTCTCTCTCCTCGTTAAGTTCTCTCACCACAGACAGGAGTGCAGCCAGCTCTCTCAGACAACCGTCTATCTCCACCTTCAGCCCCCGGGTCTTGTTGGGGTGTTGTGGACTAGCTCACTGAGCTCCACCATGTCTCGCTCCAGCTTTGTGAATTTATCTCTCTCAACGATGGAGGAGCAGTGCAGTTGTGGGAACTGAGTCAGTTCAGTACTGGGGGGGGGGGGGGGTGACTCTCCTCATCTGCAGGACAGTTTGAAGAAGTGTGATCAGACTCGTTCGGGGTGGGGAGTCGTCACCAAGAGAAAGCTTCTCTGTGCTCTCATTTTGATTCTTTTGAAGTCCTGTCGGAAGCTGCCCTGAAATACCACGGTTCCATTCTTGTACAGGTTGAGAGAGAGTGTTTTGGTCTCAGGGTCCTCGTTTTCCAGTATTCTCATTGTCCACCCTCCTCCAATACCCTCTCTCTTAAAAGAGGTGCAGTGTGCTCTTATAGCTGTGTGCCAATGCCCAGGGATGGCCTGTGTGAAAGATTAAGTTGCTTACGTTCCCATTTTTGTAGCAGTCAGCAAAAAGTTTCTATGGATTGTCCATGTGGAGCTTCTCTTTGTACTCTTTCCGTGCCTTGTCATTTTTACTATCAAAGGGGTACTGGACTTTGGTGACCTCTGCACAGGGGAAAGCCATGGAGCAGGGGGCCAAAGAGGTCTCTACATTTGGGTGGGGGAGGAACTCTGCTGCCATTGTTGGGCTCAGTGGCTTCACACCTCTCACTTCACACTTTAGTGCTAATTAATGTTGCAACCGGGTCTGTTCTTTCGTAACAAGCTTGGTAGCCTTTTAATCTTTTAACTTCAGTCTTTATATCTTTTAATCTTTAGCATTCAGTCTTTATAAGGTTAAATATCTAGAGATTATTGTGATGTTCTTTTCCATCTAGGCTTTCAAAGTAGTTTCAGACTGAACATTACTTACTCAGTTCCAGGTTGGATGATATTTTAGGGTTTCTGTTTTGCTTCTCAGACAGTTTGCTGGATAGTCCTTGGCAGAAAAAAAATCCTTGGCAGTAAGAATCCTTCCAGAATCCTTCCAGCTCATTTTGACCAACATTTGGAGTGAACGTTATGTTGTGGAGGGTAGTATTCTGTAACAAAGTTTATCCAACCCCTAAATCCATCTCTTTTTTTTATGCTGAAAGATTCAGGAGCTCATCGCTCATCTTGCTTTCTTTCATCTGTTCATCTCTCTTTCCCTCTCTCTCTATCTCGCTCTCTCCCTCTATCTCTATCTCGCTCTCTCTCTCTATCTCGCTCTCTCCCTCTCTCTCTATCTCGCTCTCTCCCTCTATCTCTATCTCGCTCTCTCCCTCTATCTCGCTCTCTCCCTCTATCTCGCTCTCTCCCTCTATCTCGCTCTCTCCCTCTATCTCGCTCTCTTAAATTCCCAATGGCTTTATTGGGATGGAAGGTGTTACCACATACAGTGTAGACACATATAAAATCAATGATGACGAAGAAAGATAATAATAGGAACAATAAAAATACTCAATGAGTAGTAACAATTAACCAGAAACCACAGTAAGAATTGAATAACAATAATGAACTAGTGATAATGACACAGGAAGTCATGTTAATTCTCTGGTTGGTCGTTCCACTGGCTGTTCCTACGGGTGTGGCTGTCCCTACGGGTGTGGCTGTCCCTACGGGTGTGGCTGTCCCTATGGGTGTGACCGTCCCTATGGGTGTGACTGTCCCTATGGGTGTGGCAGGAAGCTACATATTTTGCAGCTAATATGACACAAAGGGGGTTTTCTCCCAATAGATATTGGATTTTCTCCTTTTCTGTTTTGGTAAAAAAAATGTTGTATTTGTTTTCAATTTTGGGAAAGAAGTAAGTCTGTATAGTTCTGGCAGTGTATGAGAAAATGCAGCTCTGTCTCGACCTCTCTCTGAGACCAGAGTGAGCATAGACTCTCTGGGTAGCCAGATCTGTCTGTGATGACCGGTCTCTATAGCCATGCTGTCCTCTCTGGGTAGCCAGATCTGTCTGTGATGACCAGTCTCTATAGCCAGGCTGTCCTCTCTGAGTAGTCAGATCTGTCTGTGATGACTGGTCTCTATAGACAGGCTGTCCTCTCTGGGTAGCCAGATCTGTCTGTGATGACCAGCCTCTATAGCCAGGCTGTCCTCTCTGAGTAGTCAGATCTGTCTGTGATGACCGGTTTCTATGGCCAGGCAGTCCTCTCTGGGTAGCCAGATCTGTCTGTGATGACCGGTCTCTATAGCCAGTCTGTTCTCTCTAGGTAGCCAGATTTGTCTGTGACGGACAGTTTCTATGGCCAATCTGTCCTCTCTAGGTAGCCAGATTTGTCTGTGACAGACGGTTTCTATGGCCAAGCTGTCCTCTCTAGGTAGCCAGATTTGTCTGTGACAGACGGTTTCTATGGCCAAGCTGTCCTCTCTAGGTAGCCAGATTTATCTGTGACAGACGGTTTCTATGGCCAAGCTGTCCTCTCTAGGTAGCCAGATTTGTCTGTGACAGACAGTTTCTATAGCCAGTCTGTCCTCTCTAGGTAGCCAGATTTGTCTGTGACAGACGGTTTCTATAGCCAGTCTGTCCTCTCTAGGTAGCCAAATTTGTCTGTGACAGACGGTTTCTATGGCCAAGCTGTCCTCTCTAGGTAGCCAGATTTGTCTGTGACAGACGGTTTCTATGGCCAAGCTGTCCTCTCTAGGTAGCCAGATTTGTCTGTGACAGACGGTTTCTATGGCCAAGCTGTCCTCTCTAGGTAGCCAGATTTGTCTGTGACAGACGGTTTCTATGGCCAAGCTGTCCTCTCTAGGTAGCCAGATCTGTCTGTGACAGATGGTTTCTATGGCCAAGCTGTCCTCTCTAGGTAGCCAGATTTGTCTGTGACAGACAGTTTCTATAGCCAGTCTGTCCTCTCTAGGTAGCCAGATTTGTCTGTGACAGACGGTTTCTATGGCCAAGCTGTCCTCTCTAGGTAGCCAGATTTGTCTGTGACAGACAGTTTCTATGGCCAAGCTGTCCTCTCTAGGTAGCCAGATTTGTCTGTGACAGACGGTTTCTATGGCCAAGCTGTCCTCTCTAGGTAGCCAGATCTGTCTGTGACAGACGGTTTCTATGGCCAAGCTGTCCTCTCTAGGTAGCCAGATTTGTCTGTGACAGATGGTTTCTATGGCCAAGCTGTCCTCTCTAGGTAGCCAGATTTGTCTGTGACAGACGGTTTCTATGGCCAAGCTGTCCTCTCTAGGTAGCCAGATCTATCTGTGACAGAAGGTTTCTATGGCCAAGCTGTCCTCTCTAGGTAGCCAGATTTGTCTGTGACAGACGGTTTCTATGGCCAAGCTGTCCTCTCTAGGTACCCAGATTTGTCTGTGACAGACGGTTTCTATGGCCAAGCTGTGCTCTCTAGGTAGCCAGATCTGTCTGTGAGAGACGGTTTCTATGGCCAAGCTGTCCTCTCTAGGTAGCCAGATCTATCTGTGACAGAAGGTTTCTATGGCCAAGCTGTCCTCTCTAGGTAGCCAGATCTGTCTGTGAGAGATGGTTTCTATGGCCAAGCTGTCCTCCCTAGGTAGCCAGATCTGTCTGTGACAGACGGTTTCTATGGCCAAGCTGTGCTCTCTAGGTAGCCAGATTTGTCTGTGACGGACAGTTTCTATGGCCAAGCTGTCCTCTCTAGATAGCCAGATTTGTCTGTGACGGACTGTTTCTATGGCCAATCTGTCCTCTCTAGGTAGCCAGATTTGTCTGTGACAGACGGTTTCTATGGCCAAGCTGTCCTCTCTAGGTAGCCAGATTTGTCTGTGACAGACGGTTTCTATGGCCAAGCTGTCCTCTCTAGGTAGCCAGATTTATCTGTGACAGACGGTTTCTATGGCCAAGCTGTCCTCTCTAGGTAGCCAGATTTGTCTGTGACAGACAGTTTCTATAGCCAGTCTGTCCTCTCTAGGTAGCCAGATTTGTCTGTGACAGACGGTTTCTATAGCCAGTCTGTCCTCTCTAGGTAGCCAAATTTGTCTGTGACAGACGGTTTCTATGGCCAAGCTGTCCTCTCTAGGTAGCCAGATTTGTCTGTGACAGACGGTTTCTATGGCCAAGCTGTCCTCTCTAGGTAGCCAGATTTGTCTGTGACAGACGGTTTCTATGGCCAAGCTGTCCTCTCTAGGTAGCCAGATTTGTCTGTGACAGACGGTTTCTATGGCCAAGAGCTGTCCTCTCTAGGTAGCCAGATCTGTCTGTGACAGATGGTTTCTATGGCCAAGCTGTCCTCTCTAGGTAGCCAGATTTGTCTGTGACAGACAGTTTCTATAGCCAGTCTGTCCTCTCTAGGTAGCCAGATTTGTCTGTGACAGACGGTTTCTATGGCCAAGCTGTCCTCTCTAGGTAGCCAGATTTGTCTGTGACAGACAGTTTCTATGGCCAAGCTGTCCTCTCTAGGTAGCCAGATCTGTCTGTGACAGACGGTTTCTATGGCCAAGCTGTCCTCTCTAGGTAGCCAGATTTGTCTGTGACAGATGGTTTCTATGGCCAAGCTGTCCTCTCTAGGTAGCCAGATTTGTCTGTGACAGACGGTTTCTATGGCCAAGCTGTCCTCTCTAGGTAGCCAGATCTATCTGTGACAGAAGGTTTCTATGGCCAAGCTGTCCTCTCTAGGTAGCCAGATTTGTCTGTGACAGACGGTTTCTATGGCCAAGCTGTCCTCTCTAGGTACCCAGATTTGTCTGTGACAGACGGTTTCTATGGCCAAGCTGTGCTCTCTAGGTAGCCAGATCTGTCTGTGAGAGACGGTTTCTATGGCCAAGCTGTCCTCTCTAGGTAGCCAGATCTATCTGTGACAGAAGGTTTCTATGGCCAAGCTGTCCTCTCTAGGTAGCTAGATCTGTCTGTGAGAGATGGTTTCTATGGCCAAGCTGTCCTCCCTAGGTAGCCAGATCTGTCTGTGACAGACGGTTTCTATGGCCAAGCTGTGCTCTCTAGGTAGCCAGATTTGTCTGTGACGGACAGTTTCTATGGCCAAGCTGTCCTCTCTAGATAGCCAGATTTGTCTGTGACGGACTGTTTCTATGGCCAATCTGTCCTCTCTAGGTAGCCAGATTTGTCTGTGACAGACGGTTTCTATGGCCAAGCTGTCCTCTCTAGGTAGCCAGATTTGTCTGTGACAGACGGTTTCTATGGCCAGTCTGTCCTCTCTAGGTAGCCAGATTTGTCTGTGACAGACGGTTTCTATGGCCAAGCTGTCCTCTCTAGGTAGCCAGATTTGTCTGTGACAGACGGTTTCTATGGCCAAGCTGTCCTCTCTAGGTAGCCAGATTTGTCTGTGACAGACGGTTTCTATGGCCAAGCTGTCCTCTCTAGGTAGCCAGATTTGTCTGTGACAGACGGTTTCTATGGCCAAGCTGTCCTCTCTAGGTAGCCAGATTTGTCTGTGACAGACGGTTTCTATGGCCAAGCTGTCCTCTCTAGGTAGCCAGATTTGTCTGTGACAGACAGTTTCTATGGCCAAGCTGTCCTCTCTAGGTCCCCAGATTTGTCTGTGACAGACGGTTTCTATGGCCAAGCTGTCCTCTCTAGGTAGCCAGATCTGTCTGTGACAGACGGTTTCTATGGCCAAGCTGTCCTCTCTAGGTAGCCAGATTTGTCTGTGACAGATGGTTTCTATGGCCAAGCTGTCCTCTCTAGGTAGCCAGATTTGTCTGTGACAGACGGTTTCTATGGCCAAGCTGTCCTCTCTAGGTAGCCAGATCTATCTGTGACAGAAGGTTTCTATGGCCAAGCTGTCCTCTCTAGGTAGCCAGATTTGTCTGTGACAGACGGTTTCTATGGCCAAGCTGTCCTCTCTAGGTACCCAGATTTGTCTGTGACAGACGGTTTCTATGGCCAAGCTGTGCTCTCTAGGTAGCCAGATCTGTCTGTGAGAGACGGTTTCTATGGCCAAGCTGTCCTCTCTAGGTAGCCAGATCTATCTGTGACAGAAGGTTTCTATGGCCAAGCTGTCCTCTCTAGGTAGCCAGATTTGTCTGTGACAGACGGTTTCTATGGCCAAGCTGTCCTCTCTAGGTACCCAGATTTGTCTGTGACAGACGGTTTCTATGGCCAAGCTGTGCTCTCTAGATAGCCAGATTTGTCTGTGACGGACTGTTTCTATGGCCAATCTGTCCTCTCTAGGTAGCCAGATTTGTCTGTGACAGACGGTTTCTATGGCCAAGCTGTCCTCTCTAGGTAGCCAGATTTGTCTGTGACAGACGGTTTCTATGGCCAAGCTGTCCTCTCTAGGTAGCCAGATTTATCTGTGACAGACGGTTTCTATGGCCAAGCTGTCCTCTCTAGGTAGCCAGATTTGTATGTGACAGACAGTTTCTATAGCCAGTCTGTCCTCTCTAGGTACCCAGATTTGTCTGTGACAGACGGTTTCTATAGCCAGTCTGTCCTCTCTAGGTAGCCAGATTTGTCTGTGACAGACGGTTTCTATGGCCAAGCTGTCCTCTCTAGGTAGCCAGATTTGTCTGTGACAGACGGTTTCTATGGCCAAGCTGTCCTCTCTAGGTAGCCAGATTTGTCTGTGACAGACGGTTTCTATGGCCAAGCTGTCCTCTCTAGGTAGCCAGATTTGTCTGTGACAGACGGTTTCTATGGCCAAGCTGTCCTCTCTAGGTAGCCAGATCTGTCTGTGACAGATGGTTTCTATGGCCAAGCTGTCCTCTCTAGGTAGCCAGATTTGTCTGTGACAGACAGTTTCTATAGCCAGTCTGTCCTCTCTAGGTAGCCAGATTTGTCTGTGACAGACGGTTTCTATGGCCAAGCTGTCCTCTCTAGGTAGCCAGATTTGTCTGTGACAGACAGTTTCTATGGCCAAGCTGTCCTCTCTAGGTACCCAGATTTGT